>NC_056728.1:858218080-858250580 GCF_019279795.1 Protopterus annectens
CAAGCTCAATTCCCGGCAGGCAAACTAAATTCACTGGCAGACTTGAGCAGAAATCTCATGGACCCACACGAATGGAAACTGGAACCCCAAAATATTCAAGCTCTTGAGGAACAAATTGGGGACACCAGAGGTAGACCTGTTTGCCTCCCCTGAGATCTACCAGTTGAACAAATTCTGCACCAGAACTCCACAAAGTCAAGCTTGGAAACTAGATGCCCTGTCCTTTACCTGGGAAAGCCTCTCAATTTATGCCTTTCCCCCTCTGCCTCTCCTCTTGAAGGTTCTATTAAAGATCAAGCAGGACAGGCCAAGGACAATACTCATTGCCCCAGACTGGCCACACCAGCACTGGTACCCTCTTTTGTGCAGTCTGATAGTGCTTCAACCATGGCACCTGCCTCAGACCCCTTCCCTGCTGTCCCAGCAGGCGGGACAGATTCTGCACTCTCAGCTTCAAACCCTGAACCTTGCAGCCTGGCTAATTCCCTGAGCTCACCTCTAGCAATCCTCAGGAAGCAGGTGCTGGGTGTCATTTTTGAGGCAAGGAGACCTAGTACTAGAAAATCCTATTCAGAAAAGTGGAAAAGATTCTCTTCCTGGAGCAAGGCTCAGGGGATGGGCACAACTGTGCCCCGCTTACCTCATGTTTTAGATTATTTAACAGAAATGCTCCACAAGGGCCCATCTTTCTCCAACTAAGATTCATGCCTCTGCCATGTCAGCACATTATTATAGTGAGCCACCCCTCTTCTTCTCTCATCCCCTGCTAAAGCAATTCCTTTGAGGGGCCAAAAATGTAAGACCCCCCCCCCCCCAGGAGAGTGCCCACTCCAGCCTGGGAACTTAACTTTGTATTGGAAAAACTCACCCCCCCCCCTTTGAACCAGCTGCTTCAGCAGAGTTGAAATTCCTTTCTTGGAAAACAGCCTTCCTTCTAGCCATCACTTCAGCAAGAAGAGTATCTGAACTGCAGGCCCTTATGGCAGTGGAACTCTTCATTATCTTCCATGCAGACAGGGTTTCCCTCCGTACTTAATCCATCCTTTATGCCCAAGGTGGTGTCTAGTGTGGCTCTAAACCAGGCTATTTATTTGCCTTCCTTTTTCCCTAACCCTCAAAATAAGGGAGAAAGGATACTGCATTCTTTGGACATGCACAGACTGCTTAGATTCTATTTGGACAGAACTAAGCCTCTCAGAAAATCTGACCAGCTGCTAGTTAGCTTTCCTGCAGGGGCGGAGAGGAAGGCCATTTCTAAGCAAACCATTTACAAATGGATAGCCTGTTGCATCCATTTGTGCTACGAGCACCATGGAAATCCTACCCCACAGGGGATATCACATTCCACCAGGGCTGCATCTACCTCTACAGCATTCCTCAGAGGAGTCCCTTGCTTCCTATTTTGGGGGCACCTGACATCTGGGGCAAGAAAAACTGATGTAATGGTGTCAGCTGCATGTTTTATACCCCTGACGACCTGACATCATGGAAGAAGTGACAGCATCTGAAGCAGAAATCTGAATGCTGTGGTATTCAGGCTGGCTGCGGGCTGCCTGCAGGCAGATAACACAAATGTGATGACTGGAGCAGTGAATACACTCGTGGTAAGTGTACACAACTGTACTTTCTGATACTGTGAAAAACAAAAAAAATACTCAAAGCCGTATAGGTCAGACTGGTAAACTTTTAATAAAGCTTGGTGCTTTCATCTTGAAACAGTACAAAACTTCATCAGATAAAATAAAATTTGTCTCTCATCCTTAAACGAGAACAAAAAACATCACAATCAATTCTACTTTTCCCTCCAAAAATTCACAGTACTAATGATACTAAAAAAAAAATCACGATTACCAACACAGCCTAATTAAACAATCAAGAATTCAAGACATCCTAATTAAACAGTCAAGAATTCAAGACATATAATATACATAAAAAAATGTGTCCCAAACCATATTATAGCCCAGAAATTTAATACACTGAAACTTGAACTTAAAAAATTCTGTTACAATAAAAAGTCTCTACCTACTGTGATTTTTTAACGTCAACAGTGGTACTGTTGAGATGGACTCCATTAGACCTGGCCAACGGTGTGCTTCCCAAAACAACTCCTTTTCAAGGTATAAGGCGCCTGGACCCCCCCAATTGGTTCCTTTTCAGTTTCTGTACTGCCAGAAACTTAAATAGATGTTTGTCATTATTTTTATTTGCTTGTATAATGCATTAGTGGGTTTACTTTTCCTTATTTCATAAAGATGTTCGTAAATTTGCTCATGGAGTTTACACTCCGCCTTGTCCATATAAAAAATATGGGCATTGCTGGCAAATTGCCACATAAACAGCCCCTATTGTGTCACAGTTTAAATGTCCCTGTTTTGATATTGCACGTTTTTTTTTTTTTTATATTACACCTATCTTTGAATATTTTGTCGATCTGTTAGACTTCTTGTCTTAATTGCTTTATAGTTTTCTCTATGCCATGCTTTCATAATGGCATTTGATTTCTACCCTTCCTTTCCTTTACCTCCCTGTGGTAAGACTTTAGCTGCACAGTAATCTGTCCTGTTTACTTGTTATGTCACATGAATTTCGATGAACAGTCCTGTTTACTGTGTGTATTTTATTAAACTTCTAACTTTTTGGGTTTTATTGACCTTTCTGTAGTCCTGTTTCTTTCATTGGTCTTAATATGTCGCTCTCTTAAGTCAAGTAACTCTTCTCTTGGATCATTTTCTTCTAAACTAAGGACACATTTTTTGTTCTCTATTTCCTGCGGCCATTCTACAGAAAGTTGTAGAGCATCTTCCTGTGCCACATTCTCTTCAGTTTCATCCTGTGTCATCCGTTGATCTTTCATATAGGAACCCACTGGCGTATTTCTCCACAAAATTTACTGTCAGAGTTGCCACAGTTTCCTGTTCCTTCCCTTACTGTAGAACTCCAACTGAACTTCTGTACTGGCTTCCTATGGAAGACTCCAAAGTATCTTCATATGGCAGCTAATCAGAGGTTTCCCCATTCCACTGGTTTCTCCTTAATTTGGGGGATCCCTTGCCCTATCCTGCTGTGATTGAGTTAGATTTTTCTACACAAAATCCTTCTCTTCGCAGGTAATCCATAATCTGTTTCTTTATCTTCTCCATTACTGATCCTCTTGTCAGCTTTTCCTCTGTTTTCTTATTTCTTATATTGTAAAGTTTTCCTTATCCAGATGCCTTTGCCTGTATTTCTGTCCAGATATCTTTGGTGCTGTTCTTTTTGTATTTATTGGTTTTGCTTTCTCCTTTGCGTAAATATTGCACCATATTAAATCTCTGTCTCTTCCATGTCCATATTTCTTCAGATCTCTCCAACTCCTATTGTTTCTAATTACTTGGGGGACTCGTTGTTCCATTGTGCTGTGATGTAACCTGTTAGACTTTCTACACTAAATCCTTCACTTCGCAGGTATTCCATAACTTCAGCTTCTTTTTTTCAACTTCTACTTTACTAGTCTTTTGTTCTGTGTTCCCTCTCTGTGATCGTATTTCTTGTATTGTGAAATTTTCAATATCTGGACGCCTTTGCCTGTACGTATTTCTCTCTGAATATTTTGGCTGTTTTTTTTGTATTGCTTATTTTGGCCTTCTCTTTTGCATAAATAATGCAGCATATCAGATCTCGTTTTTTCCCTCATGTCCATATCTCTCTTTTTTTTTAATACCTTTTAGAAATCTCTAGAGTTTGTTCTTTATATTTTTGCACTTCAGTTGTTTTGTTTCCAAACAGCCCAAGGTTTCTTGGTCTTTTTTTTTAATGTTTTTTTTAAATCTGTTGTATTAATGAACACCAATTGTTTGAAGTTTCTGACAGTTTTTTGTGTGCACCCATTTTTCATTCCTCTAAGTTCTCTCTTAAATCTTTATATTCTTTCTTGAAATTCTGGGCTTTTTGCATAACAGTAATAATAACTTCTTTCTTATCATCAGTACTGCATTCTGCCGTCTTTATGGCTCTTTTTTTGGTCTATCAGTTTTTGTGGACTGCTACTTCTACAACCAGGGGCCATCCTCCCCCTGAGCCTGGCCTAGCCCCATTGTAGGAATGTTTGTGTATATTGAGAATTCCACACTGTCATTTTTTTCCCAGTCCTGGCACTTCAGTTCCAACAATACTACTCTCCTTTGCTTGCTGATTTTATCATCTCTGTGGCTGAAGTCCTGTTAGTAGAGACTACTGCAAAAGTTTGTCTGTCTCTGTTGACTTGGAAAAGTCTGACTGGGTTAAATGCATTTCCAGCAGAAGCCTGAGGAGAAAAGCTTTGATTTAAGTTGTATGACACTCATTATATTTGCAGGTTAAAACATCTGTATATGAGCTTACTTACATGGTTTTTAAATATTTCTTACATGAGCATAGCATTTTAACACAAAAGAGAGAGACATTAACATATATTGGCTAATTAAGGAATAGAAAAAAAATGCAGTTATAATAGATAAATGTAAAGCATGGTGGCTGTAGAGAAAAGATAAAACCGGGGTGTTTTTGAGGTTAGTTTACAAGTTGATGAGAGACATGGAGATGCACAGGAAGGTAAATGGACAGAGCAGGAATTGGTAGTTAGTGGTGAGGAGTGAGAGAGTGTAGTATGAAGAGGAGCTATGGGGTACAAAAGATTGAAAAGCAAAGTGGCTGTAAGAGTCGGAGAAAAGTAATCTGAGTAAAGCTAGCCAGGTGAGCATGAAAAAGTGATCTAATGTAACATCTGTTGTCATGGTAAGTTCCTGTACAGTTTCTCTTTCCTAGAGACACCAAGTGAACATTGTAGTTTTGTATTTGTAGCAGCAACTTGCTTATTTCTCCTATATAACTTGGGTATATTTTTGTGCAGTAACTTCCCTGAGTTGCATTACTTGCTTTTTTAATAAGATATGGTAAACTATTAGGAGCCTGGTGATCTGAAAAGCCAGCTGAACAGTTAACATAAATTGCAGATTCCTCTGACCACTACTTTTAGAATAATTCATTCCACAAGGTTTAGGTTTGAGTAAGAATATCAGGATAAACAACAGGAATGCACAGTCTTTAATGGGACAGCAGAGCATTGCGGGGGCATGGTAGTGGGGAAATATCTTCCACTTTTTGTGTCCATTCATTCTTTGAGAGTTCACAAGTTGGTCTGAAAGCCTGAGTTAAGTTAATGGAGCTTACAACACTTGTTTCCATAACATTTATTATCATTGCTGTTTTGATCAGTTCTGATTTATGGGGGAGCTGGAACCTGCCCCTGCTCTCAGGGCAAGAGGGAAACTGTATGTTGATAGAAGCCAGTTTGCTGCAGTATGCGGTCTTGCATGTGTGGAGTGCACATACACTTCATGGGTAATTTGGAGACTTCCCACATTCCAGACATTGTGGGTTACTTGAGAAGAAAAAATATGGACCCAGGGAAGGACATGCCAAAGCCACACAGAAGAAACCCTGCCTAAGAACTAAGCTGCGTCAGGCAGCGACATTGATCACGTTACAACCACTCTCTGTATAAAATATGGCACAATGTACCTCTTTCTGTGAAATACGTTAAATAATTTGCCTACTTTTCTCATTGACTCCTTTTTATATTATTCATATGTTTGAAATGTAGCTGAGTAACAGTAGAGTTAGTAAAGCTTTTTAATTTTTTTATGATTTTATTTTCTAGATTTTGAAGCAAGTTTTATAAGACTGGTGGACAAAATAACAAATGGCTCCAGGATCGAAATTAATGAAACGGGTAAGCTGTTTTGAGATGTGGTACTTGACTAAGTTGTGTAATGAGTGCATTGGGTGATTACTGAGTAAGCGGACACTTTGAGAAATCTGTAAATATCCATCATGGGAAATGATTGCAGGTAAACTTCTGCCCTTCCATTATGTCATCAGAGCTCTTCCAATCTCCTCTGGTGTGGCTGAACCCGTTTTTCCCAGGATGTTTATGGCTGAAAAGGGGTGCAGCCTTCACCATGTATGTGCCACCTTCAATTTATTGTGTCATAAGAAGTAATTGGTTAGGATGTCATGTTGGTACTTTGTTCAGAGAATTGTTAAGACTGGCATTGGATTTTGAAGTTCTTTCTAGTTATTCATTCTGAGGTCCATTATGTTCCCACAAGTGTGCCTACAGAAGTGGGATCCCACGAAAGGAATGTGACTTACTGTGTGTCTAATTTGTTTGGGGTGGAGACTTACAGCTGTTTCTGGCGTGGACACTGCTCAGTCCAACTGAAAGTCTTTGAGCATTCTGAGAACATAAGAAACCCCTTGGCACTAGTTCAAGGAGTGCAGG
This sequence comes from Protopterus annectens, assembly GCF_019279795.1. Lineage (NCBI taxonomy): Eukaryota > Metazoa > Chordata > Ceratodontiformes > Protopteridae > Protopterus > Protopterus annectens. The sequence continues at coordinate 858,224,382 of NC_056728.1, forward strand.
GGGACCTGTTGCTCTTCCTTCAGGTGTATTCGTGGGCATAGCTTAAAGTCTTGTCTAAAAAAGAGTAATAACTGTGGAAGATAGAGAAGTTTTCCCAGAGAGTTAAGCAGACTGTGACCCTACGATTCCTATTGCAGTCCAAAGTACCTCATGCCGGCTGAAACCCTTCTCCTCAGTGCAGCAGTCTTGTAATACAGTACCTTCCTGTCTTAGCTGTTTCAGTGGCAGGCAGTGAGTCCAGAAACTTGCTGTTGGCTAGGCTTCTTTTAAAGGAAGTAAGACCATCAGGTTGAAAGCTGGTTTCAAAGTGCTCCCAACTTAATGTATCTTTATTTTAGCTGCACCATCTGAAGATTCATGCCAAAGTTTAGACATCCTCACACTTTGTTACAGGAAATAGCGTAAATCCCAGTTACTGTTCAGCGTCCTGACCAAGGGAAGGTGGCTTCACTACCTTTGACTTGAATGTAGGAGTCCCAAGGCTGCCCCACCCCAATCTTACCCCAAAGATGCCTGCCTTTTCTATTCAGAATTTAATTATTGGAAGTTTGCAGAATGTGACTATGGAGTAGGACTAGTCCCCAGATTACACAGCTTTAATCCTTGAGTAGGTCTCTTAAAGAAGTAGTACTTTCTTGCTATCCTAACTTTGATTAATTGATAAGGAGGATTTGACATATATAAGTGCTACCCCCCCCCCAACACACACACACACACACACACACACACACACACACACACACACACAGAGTTGTGAAACTGATGGTGAGGACTCTGCATCCTTGGACTTCCCTGCAGAGAATGCTTTTATTGGAAAGGTATCCTGACTAAAGAAAAGCACACACACACACTTTTGAGGCCGTTGAATCAGATGGTACTTGGACCTTCTGGGAATTGAGAAGCCCAGGCCAGTTTTCCAGGCATTTGAGGATCCATTTGAAAGGACATCCCTGAAGCCCCACTTGCAGCCACTAACCCCCCAGGGAACTGTATAGGTTATTTGGGGAAGGGGAGAGAATTTACATACATGTATAAAAAAATCCTGTAACAATCCAGCAGTAGCTGCCTTTGACATTGCTTGAAGAATCAAAACTTGGTCCCTGGGCAGGCAGCCTATCTAATGGTAAAAGCAGGGTAGTGGACCATTTTGGTAATAGCAAAAGTAAATTAAGGCACCAAGGTTACACACTGGAAATCAGTCACTGTACTTTATTGCAGAAGACAAACGGTAAGCGCTTTCACAATTTAATGTTGCTTCATCAGACCACATCACTACAACTGATGCTTGGTTAAGTACTAGGACAATTAGTATGACATCACAATTTAAAGAGATATTACTCCACTAACATAAGAACATATATCAATATCCATAAGAAAAATGCATAAAATATATAGAAAGGTGTGTATTTATACACAATAATATTTAAAAACAATAATATTTAAAAAAAAAAAAAAGGGGGGGGGTGTCACCCCTGATGGTTATTACAAAAAAAAAAAAAAATATATATATATATATATATATATATATATATATATATATATATATATATATATATATGTATATGTATATATATGTGTGTGTGTGTGATGTGTGTGTGGACATATACACACACATATAACCATAATAGTACAATGAAAAATAAATATATATATATATATATATAAAAATACTCATGATGTTAAGTTGTCAATCTCACCTTCATTCTTGCTGGATGGGTTCGGAGCCGATCCTCGGCTCCGACTCGGCCACTCTAAAGGCTCGAGAGCTAGTTCCACTGGCTCGAGGCTCCCCTATATCCCACAATGCTAGGCGGTAACTCCTCGGACCTCGTTTGCCGTTACAGCGATCGAGGTGTGTTCCTACCGGCTCAGGTTAGTTTTCTGGTAAAGAACTAGTTTCTTAGCCTTTTTTCCCCTTTAAAGTTAGTTTTCTTCTAAATAGTTAGTTTTAAATTAGTTTATCCCATTCCCATTAACTTCCCACCCCTTTTTTTTACCTCAAAATCTCAAAAATGTTCCCTCGGGCCCTTGGCCCAGTCCCTCCCTTCCTATAGTGAGTGACTGTGTTTTATAGGGAATTTAGTTCTAACTACTATAATTTGTTTTAAATTAGTGTTAATTTAACCTTAAGTGTAATCGGTGTGTGTCTGTGCTTGTGTGTTACACTTTCCCTTAGATATGTCTAAGGAATCAAAGGTCTCAGGCTTTAAGAAGTGTGACTCGTGCTGTCAGAAGGTGTCTCTGACAGACGGTCACACTTCTTGTGTGGGACCTTTGCACCTGCAGGACTCATGTGCTGTTTGCCATGGCTTCAGCCCTAGAGTCCTGCAGGAGCGAAAAAATAAACTTATTTTAAGGGGCTTACTTAAGCCTGAGGGTCCCTCGACTCAGTCATCGGGGAAACCCTCTAAGCCTTCTAGACCTTCGGCTCCAGCCTCTGAGCCGTCTTCTGGAGGCCCTAAAGCTATTCGAACATCGGCTCCGGCCGGAGCCGATGAAACTCGAATACAAGCCCCTACGGTGTCCTCGGCTTCGGCCGGAGGCGAGGAAGACATTACTCTGTCGGCTCCGGTTATTTTATCGGAACCGACATCTAGAAAGAGGTCCCGATCTCCATCTATCGGCTCCGTTCATTCGGCTCCAGCATCACCCTTGCTGTCTGAACGGAGCCATAGATCCCACTCTTCTAGGTCTTCCAGGTTATCGGACCATGACCTTCAAAGAGTAGTGAGTCGACTTCTTAAGTCCGAGGCATTAGCCCAGATGCTTCAAAGTCCGACTCAACAGTCAAGACCTTCTCCTACCACTCAAACTATTCCTCCTCTGACTCTTTTGAGTTCGGAGCCGGGCCAGCTCGGACCCGAGACTGTGGTGGCATCGGAACCGATACTTTTGTCTTCGGTTCCGTCGTCTACTCTGATGTCTTCCTTCGAAGAATCTCGGCGCCGGACTTCCCTCGTCGGCTCCGAGGGGGCGAGTGGCATCGGACCCTTGTCCGACCCCGCTCTCCCTCTCGGTGCTTCGGCGCTGGTGAGTTCGGCTCCGACATCGGCCTCGGAGCCATCACTGTCGGTACCGGGGAAGGTTTTCAGCTTTTCGGAGCGGAGACCTCCGGCTCTGCCTGGCAGGGGTGCCTTTGAGGTCATGAGGAGCGTGTTAGAATCAGGTTCTACTCCACAGTCGGTTCTTGCTGCCCCTCCCCCTATGGTGCCTCCGGTAATTTCGACTCACTCTCTCATCCCCGACCGTAGAGAGCCAGCTCCTCAAGTTTCCCCTGTGAGGATCTCCTCCTCTTCCGAGGCCTCTCCTGACCCTGTAGGAGAGCCCCCTAGGAAGAGGCAGTGTAAGAGGAAGCACATTGACTCCCCTGAGTCTGTCACCTCTGACACTTATTTAGAGGATTCTGATGGTTCCCCTCGTTCCCCCTCTGAAGATGTCTCCTTTGCAGACATCCTTGAAATCTTAAAACAGAGGGGGAATTGGCCAGCCCTCCACCCTTCGGAGGATGAATCAGTGTACCTTGAGGCGTTTGGCTCTCGCCCTTCCACCTCCTGGGTGTCCCCTCCCTTTGACCCCCTTATGCAAGTGGTGGCAAAGAAGGCTTGGGCGGCTCCTGACTCAGTGGAACCCACCCCCAGGAGACCATCTAAGTTCATCACGGCCCCCAAGGATAAAGAATTTCTGACCAAAGGCGTCTCTGTTGATGCTATGGTGGTAGCTGCGGCTACCAAGAAGGAGTTAGCTGATCCTTCGGTGCCTGTTCATCCTCCTAACAAGGAGTCTAGGTCGATGGACAGGTACGGGAAGCGGATGTTCTCATCAGCGACCTTTACTATGAGATCGCTGAATTACCTGTGTCATTTTACTCGACTTCAGAGGGACTTACTCAAGGAAGCGAGTGAAATGTTGAAGGACCCAACAGCTGCGGGTTTTCAGGATAGGATGAACTCTCAGCTGGCTACCCTTAATTCTATAACCAACTCCTCCATGCGCCTCCTTTCATATGTGGCGGATGGAGCAAGTAGAGCGGCAGGTACAGGTGTAGCCTTGCATAGGCACTCCTGGATGCGGCTTTGTAACTTTGCGGACCCTTTTAAGGCATCCTTCACTAATTCCCCCTTTGATGGATCATCCCTTTTTGGTCCTCAAGTGAAGGAAACCCTGACTAGGTGCGAGACTGATGGCAAAACTCTTTCTGCCGTCGGAGTCCGTTTTTCTACCCCTTCTAGGCCTTACCCCAAAGGTCAGAAGGGGGGAAAGATGTGGTTCCGTAAACAATCTCAAGGAGACTTGCCTGACGCACAGAGTCGATTCCCCTCTAGAGGCAGAGGGGGGAACAACAATGGTAGACGCCGTCCCAGAGGCAGAGGGGGCCCGCAGAATCAGGGCAGTCGAGAATCCTTTTCAGACAAGCAAGCCCTTTCAGCATCCCTGAGGTGTTGCCCGACTGTCCACCTTCGGAGGCAGTTGGGGGAAGGTTGTCACTGTACCCAAAAGCCTGGCTATCCCTAACTCAAGACAAGTGGGTACAGTCTATCATTTCTGAAGGCTACAGAATCCCTTTCCTTCTCATTCCGAAGCTGTCCAAAAAATCCCTTCCGGACATTCCAGCCAGTCAAAGGGAACAAGCAGCATTAGAAATTTCAAAGCTGCTCGCAAAAAGAGCCGTTCAACCAGTGCCAGCAGACCAAGTAGGATCCGGAACCTACTCCAAATTCTTTTTGGTTCCAAAGAAAACAGGGGACTGGAGACCCATTTTGGATCTCAGCAACTTGAACAAGTTTATCAAGAAAACAAAGTTCCGGATGGTCACGCTGCAGTCCATTCTTCCCCTTTTGGGACGGGACAGCTGGATGTGCTCTATAGATCTCCAGGATGCGTACTATCACATCAAGATGAATCGACGCTCCAGGAGGTTTCTCCGCTTCAGGCTGGGAACCAGTCATTTTCAATTCAGAGCCCTGTCCTTTGGTCTCACTACAGCCCCCCGAGTGTTTACCAAATGCATGGCAGTGGTAGCCTCTCATCTGAGACGTCAGGGATTCCAGGTGTTTCCTTATTTAGACGACTGGCTCCTCACAGCCCCCACCAAACATATTTTACTCCTCGCCAGAGACTACACCTTTCGCACATGTCAGGCACTAGGCATTTCAATAAACTACGAAAAGTCTGTCTTGTCGCCTTGTCGTGTTATTACTTTCATAGGCGCAAATCTAGACACAGTCAAGATGTCAGCCAGACTCACAGAGCAGAGGATAGCAGACATACACAAACAGGTCTTTCTTCTTTTGCAAAACAACAAAGTCAAAGCCAGACGGATCCTGAAAGTCTTGGGGATTATGGCGGCGGCCATCCTTCTCCTACCATTAGCTCGCTTCCACATGAGAATTTTGCAATGGATGCTCTTCACACAATGGTCTTACCAAAGCCTCCCAATGTCCCATCCTATTCGGATAACTCAATCGTGCAAGAGTCATCTCTCTTGGTGGATCACATCCCCTCAGCTCCTCCTAGGGAAACCTTTCGTCCCTCCCCCTCCGGTTGCTACAGTGACAACGGACGCCTCCCTGATCGGGTGGGGGGGGGGGCATTTCCAGGGCAGGACAGTCCAGGGCATGTGGCAACCGTTCGAGTGCCACTTGCACATAAACGTCCTAGAGATGAGAGCAGTGCTTCTAGCGTTGCAAGCTCTACAAGACTCTCTTCCAAAGGGAACTATAGCAATCCAGACAGACAACATGTCTGTAGTGTGGTACATCAGCAAACAAGGCGGAACCGGATCTTACTCCCTATGTCGAGAGGCACTCAAACTATGGCAATGGGCGATTTCTTCTCAGCGATTTCTGTTAGCAACGCACATCCCTGGGAAGTCCAATGTGATTGCAGACAAATTGAGCAGAGCTATTCTCATGCCTCACGAGTGGTCTCTCAGTGTTGGAGAAAGTTTTTCGAAAGTGGGGCAGGCCTTGCTGCGACCTTTTCGCTACTCCCCAAAACAGCAAGTGCGACGATTTTTTCACCCTCTTCCCCCAACCAGGCCAACCCAGCAGAGACGCTCTAGTACACGTTTGGCCCCGGGGACTTCTTTATGCCTTTCCTCCCTTCCCACTGATATCCCAGCTTATACAGATAGCCATCGCTCAGGAAGCTTCTATGATCCTCATTGCCCCTTACTGGCCTCGACAAATTGGTTCCCCTTTCTCCACCGTTATCTGTTGGAACAACCTTGGCATCTGGACCCAGTTCCAGACCTCTTGACCCATCAGTCGGGTCAGTTGCACCACTCCCTTCCCTCTCTGAACCTCACAGCTTGGTTCCTCCAATTCCGACCTTAGCCAGGCTTCCTTTGATATCTCACTCAGAGATATTTTGATTGCCTCTCATAAATCTTCCACTCGGAAGATTTATCATAGCAAGTGGAAACGTTTTTCCTATTGGGCGCAGTCAAAGAATATAGATCCTTTCACTGCCTCTATTCAAACAGTTCTAGACTTTCTAGCCGAACTTTTCCATGCAGGTTCGTCCCCATCTACCATTAGAGTTCAATTGGCTGCAATTTCGAACTTTCATGTTGGAGTCTCAGAGTCCTCCATTATGTCTCGTAACTCTGCAAGGCCTTTTTAAAGGGAGTCTTTCTACTCAAACCACCCATCAGAGATCCTCCTCCTCAATGGGATCTCAATTTGGTTCTGGCATCCTTAATTCTTCCCCCCCTTTGAACCTGCGGTTTCATGTTCCATAAAATTACTTTCGTGGAAAACACTCTTTTTAGTAGCTATCACCTCAGCTAGAAGAGTCTCTGAACTTCATGCTCTGTGTAGTCGACCCCCTTATCTAGTATTTCATAAAGACAGGGTGTCCTTGCGTACTAACCCGTCTTTTTTTGCCCAAAGTAGCTTCATTGGCAAATTTGAATCAAACTATTGAGCTTCCTGTTTTCTTCCTAAATTACTCTAATAGGTCAGAACAAATGTTACACTGTTTAGATATTCATCACCAGCTTAGGTACTATTTAGACAGGACCAAACAATTCAGGAAATCTGACCAACTGTTTGTTTCTTATGCAGAAGGTAAAATGGGCCTTCCAGTCTCTAAAGTCTCTCTCTCTAGATGGCTTACTTCGTTGATTACCCTAGTGTATGAGATAAGACATCAACGATTGCCATCCAAACCCAGGGCTCATTCAACTAGAGCTTTAGCCACTTCGGTAGCTTTCCAAGATAGGCTGCCTATTGATTCGATTTGTTCTGCAGCTACTTGGGCTTCTCCCCATACCTTTATTTCTCATTATAAGTTGGACTTGGCCTCTAGAGACCGAGCCAACTTTGGTTCCACTGTACTCAAGAGTCTGTTCCGATAGGCCACCCGGGACAAGGTGCTAGGGATGCGGTCCCATCCAGCAAGAATGAAGGCGAGATTGACAACTTAACATTTAGAAGTTATGTACCTACCAAAACGTTCCATGTTAGTTGTCTTCTTCTCGCCTTCTTTCTTGCGTCCCACCCTCCTTCCCCCTAGCCAGGACAGACCTAGAAGAGTTTTTCTTGTTCCTTATGGAATTTTATTGCTGGCCTTAGCTTTCAAATGAGATCTGAGGAGTTACCGCCTAGCATTGTGGGATATAGGGGAGCCTCGAACCGGTGGAACTAGCTTTCGAGCTTTTAGAGTGGCCGAGTCGGAGCCGAGGATCGGCTCCGAACCCATCCAGCAAGAAAGAAGGCGAGAAGAAGACAACTAACATGGAACGTTATGGTAGGTACATAACTTCTAATTTTAGTGTTTAAGGCGCCTGGCCTTAAGGTAAGGAACTAATGAGGTGCAGCCATTCAAACCAGGATATCTATCTGCTTGTAATTTAGTGATCCATTGTTCTAATTCTTCAGTGTGGTTTTCTGCGTCACCACCTCTATTTGTCCTTACTATTTGTTGTAAGATTAAAAATTTAAAACAATGGCTACTGTCTGTATTCAGGACATGATTATATATATATATATATATATATATATATATATATATATATATATATATATATATATATGTATATATATTTTAATAACCATCAGGGATGACCCCCCCTTTTTTAAATATTAATATTTTTTTAAATATTAATATTTTTTTAAATATTATTGTTTTTAAATATTATTTTGTGTAAATACACACCTTTCTATATATTTTATGCATTTTTCTTATGGATATTGATATATGTTCTTATGTTAGTGGAGTAATATCTCTTTAAATTGTGATGTCATACTAATTGTCCTAGTATTTAACCAAGCAACAGTTGTAGTGATGTGGTCTGATGAAGCAACATTAAGTTGTGAAAGCGCTTACTGTTTGTCTTCTGCAATAAAGTACAGCGACTGATTTCCAGTGTGTAACTTTGGTGCCTTAATTTACTTTTGCTGTTGTTGTGTGTTTTGGGCACCTCAGTGTACCTGCAGCCGTTTGGTTTTTGCATCTTCAGTTCCTATTTTTTATTCGGCTAAGGACACACTGCACGTGGGTATAATATGGACATGGATACCAACCAAGAATCATCTAATGAGCATCGTCGATTTTTAAAGCTTCTTGAAGTACCAGTGAATCCATTATTAAACGCTGACGTACAGGCAAATATAGTGGATATTGGTTCAGAGATGGAAAAAATGTTTGAGTTTCAGGCACAATATAGGGGGCTAGAAAACCTTCTATGTAAGTACAAATTACTACAATGGCAAAGATTACACCTACAAGCTTCATTGGAAGCTAAAGTAATACCTCGAGGTTTACGTATCTTAAATATGCCAACTTATGGGAATACATATCCTGAACTCTTACGTAAGTGGCAAGAATTGAATTTATCTTTTAGCTCCAAGTATATGGAGCTCCTTATAGAGTTTTTTACACCTCTTGAAACTGAGCTCAAAACTGAAATTGTGACACTAGAAAACCAGATATCTGTAACCTTTCCTGCTACTATCACCCTTAATAAAATGGGCTAGTTGCATGAAAGCATTAGTGCCTATGAGAAAAAGCTTCAAAATGTTAAATTAAATAAATTAAACGGAGGTAAAACTGATTTTAGCACAGAGGAACTAGTAGGACACTAAATACTGAGACACAGGCTTCCACTTCCTGTTCTCGCGCTATTGAGATGAGGGAAAGCATGGCAATACAACAAACTGACCAAGAACATGTAAATTCTAGTGTTCCTACTCTCCAAGTTGCATCCTTTGCTTCTATTGTGAATGGGAATACATCTACATCGAATATGGATAAAAATTCGAAGTCAGAAGAACAAAGGAATGCAAACAATATAGGTAAGACTCCAATAGACACTTCACAAGCAAATGCTACAGATACTAGTGTTTTTTTTAGAGAATTTGAAAGTGGGAGAATTCACTTTGAAAGCAGCTCTTCCATTCAGAGCTCGAGCCAAAAGCAATCCCAATATGGGAAAGACAGCAAGGGAATATCAAATGGACAGAACTGCACACTTTTCAAAGAAAAGGAGGATGTAAAAACTGATCTTATTGTTAACATTTCTTCCTTTACTCTAACTAATGAACAAAACAGTTTGCTTAATAAGGGTTTGTCTTTTATACCTGCCAAGAAGGCAGATTTAACTGAAATGCTAACAGACTTGAAATTGCTTGGTAGGAATTTATCACTAAAATGCATGTTTCGTAATAATGAAATTGTCAATGTAAATATATACAAGAAACCTAGCACTTTTGTACCTCCCACCCCTTCAGGCATACAAAGATTTTTAGATATCTGTGAAAATGCTTTTAATGAAGCTTATACTCCTGGTACGCAAGGCTGCACCTTTCATAATTTAAATACAGAAGAATATAGGGCTCTACATGAATTGCAGGATTTGCATTCTCTTATTATTAAACAAGCAGATAAAGGTGGTAAAATTGTACTAATGGACAAAGATTTATATGTTAACCAGATGAAGGTTTTGCTATTAGATACTTGTACCTATCAAATGCTGACAAAAACAGCTGTAATTGCTATCACTGATAAAGTGTCTTTTTTAGTGTTTGATTTACTGATTACAGGATTAATTGATGAATCCTTATTCAATTATTTTTCAGTACAAAAACCTCTAGTTCCTAGGATCTATGGACTCCCTAAAATCCATAAACATCCCACGGTTCCTCCTTTACGCCCCATCGTATCAGGAGCAAGATGGTGCACTGAGCCTCTATCTATTTATGTAGAAGGCATTTTACATGAGTTCTTGGATAGTTGTTATACAGTTCTTAGAGACACAAAAATGTTTTTACAGCGGTTGCAAAATAGAATGGAAATCATTGATAATGATGAAGAATTTGTATTCCTTACCATGGACATTGAATCTCTTTTTACTAGTATTCCAAATGTTTGGGGTATTGATAGAATAAGAGAATTCCTCAATTTGAATAAGAAGCTGACTACTAATAAGATTATGCTAGTCTGTGCACTATTGGAGATTATACTTGAAAATAATATTGTAGCTTTTCAGGATCAATTTTTTCTACAGAAGATTGGCATGGCTATGGGCACTTCGTGTGCAAATAGCTACGCCAATCTATCACTAGTACGATGGGAAGAACAATATGTTTTGTCAGATGTTAACCCATTTTTTGGCTACATTCTCTGGTACGTCAGTTTCGTGGATGATGTTTTTGTCTTATGGAAAAGGCATGGTGAAAATATCAGTAATTTCATTGATTTACCTGCATAGTACTACAGACTTTTTGAAGTTTACTTTTACTTTTTCTGATACATGTGTTGATTTCTTGGATGGGAGTGTCACCCTTACTGATTTAAAGCAGATAAGAACCAGTATTTATCACAAACCTACAAGAACCAATGCCTGTCTGCACAGGCCAAGCATGCACCCGAGACACATACCTAGAAATGTCCTCAAAGGACGTCTATAGAACCCTACGCCTACATAATAATGATGAAGAGGCAGTAGTTGCTTTAAATAAGTTACAAGACGAATTTCAAACAAGAGGCTATTCTAGCTCAGAAATCACTAGAGTGATAGCAGATGCATGGAAATTGAGATCTAAAAGATGTAAACCATACATGAGCTCTTATAGTGCTGATACAAGTATACCTTATGATACAAGTATTGATAGAAATAAGTTTAGAATAGTTTTTAGATTTGCAAGTGACATCAATAAGTATACAGAAATTATTAAAAAGAATTGGCACCTATTACATGAAATACCAGGTCTGGTTTCCACAGTTGGTGACACCCCAAACTTCAGTTTTAGAAATAATGTCTTTAAAGCAGCAGCTCTGTAATAGAGAACATCAGTCTTTTAGAAAAAATCTCTCAAACAGACAAAAATCTTCCCATGCAGGAATTGTGCTGTTTGTTAGCATGTCTACACTAAAAATGAGTACATTCATCCTGTGAAATGTTTTAAACTTTATACGAAGAATTATTATGATTGTAAAAGTGTCGATGTTTATTTTTGTTTTTGCCAAGCATGCCATGCCTATTATGTAGGCAAAACAAATAGGAGCTTTAAAGAAAGAATGTTAGAACATATAAGGGACATACGGAACCAGAAGCAATCAAATGCTCTAGCTAATCATGTCCTGAATACAGACAGTAGCCATTGTTTTAAATTTTTAATCTTACAACAAATAGTAAGGACAAATAGAGGTGGTGACATAGAAAACCACACTGAAGAATTAGAACAACAATGGATCACTAAATTACAAGCAGATAGATATCCTGGTTTGAATGGCTGCACCTCATTAGTTCCTTACCTTAAGGCCAGGCGCCTTAAACACTAAAACATGAGTTTTTTTGTGTGTATATATATATATATATATATATATATATATATATATATATATATATTTTTTTTTTTTTTTCATTGTATTATTATGGTTATATGTGTGTGTATATGTATGTGTGTGTATATATATATATAGATATATATAGATATATATATATATATATATATATATATATATATATATATATATATATATATTTATTTATTTATTTTAATAACCATCAGGGATTACCCCCTTTTTTAAATATTAATATATTTTTTAAATATTATTGTTTTTAAATATTATTGTGTGTAAATACACACCTTTCTATATATTTTATGCATTTTTCTTATGGATATTGATATATGTTCTTATGTTAGTGGAGTAATATCTCTTTAAATTGTGATGTCATACTAATTGTCCTAGTATTTAACCAAGCATCAGTTGTAGTGATGTGGCCTGATGAAGCAACATTAAGTTGTGAAAGCGCTTACCGTTTGTCTTCTGCAATAAAGTACAGTGACTGATTTCCAGTGTGTAACTTTGGTGCCTTAATTTACTTTTGCTGTTGTTGTGCGTTTTGGACACCTCAGTGTACCTGCAGCTGTTTGGTTTTTGCATCTTCAGTTTGGTAATAGAGCTTTGTATTACCAGACATATGGGAAATGTCAGCAGGATGTCCTCAATTAAAGGATATTGAATGGGATATAGCAGGTGAGGCCCCTGAAGGCAGTGATTTTCAAGCTGCCCCAGGTGGTTTCCTAAATGGAGAAGCATCTTGCCTAGCTGTGATGCTGTAGACATAATAAAAGTGTAGCCACAGGATGATAGGAGGAAGCAACTTTTGAACTCCTGTTTGAACAATAATCTATTTTGTTTCAACTTCCTAGGAAAAAAGAAAAAAGGGGGGAGGTTTGTACAATTTGTCAATTAGCTTATTCACCCACCAATGCCCATCTAGAATGCATCAGGAATTGCACCAGAGTGTGGATATTTTGCAGACAACAATCTGAGATTGACCAGTTTAAACAAATGTTTTTCTTTGAAGAATAAAAAGAAACTTAAAAGGGGCAAAGGCTGAAGTAGGCAGCAAGGTAGAGAAAGAAGCAAGCACCCTTTTCTAGGGAGAAGAAAATTTGATTTTGCATGCACAACATGTGGGAGGGAGGATCTTCCGTTCCAAACAGAACTGATTTCTTAGAATAGAAATGGGTGAAAGAGAGATTTTGTATTATGAAGAGATGGAGCCTTTCTTCCATTCTTGAGGATGAACCCCCCCCCCCCCCTGCCCAGCGAGGTGGAACTATCCTTGTTCAGTTACTGAGACAAGGAGTGAAGCTCTAGGATTGTCACTGGAAAACACATCATAGATTTACTGAGAATGAACAAATGTTTGAAGGAGACAAAAAAATTAAAATGGTTGTGATTCTTCACCCTTAAAAATACAGAAGGTGTTTCGCATTCTAGACCTGTGGGATGTATTTTGAAAGTTTTGACTCGGACTTCTGTCTGATAGGTCATTTTGCTGTGACTTTAGAGTTTACTACTTTTTACCCATTTAAAAAAGTGTGCAAAGTCTTTTTATGGATCTCATTTTCACTGTAGACTGCTTGTTCTAGATCCTGTCTTTCCACGGGAAATGTATTTTTTGTTGGAGAAGGTAACTGTTCCTCCATTTGAACTAGTGGTGTATGTAGAACTAAAGTACGTGGAAGAATTTGATGATGTTCATCGTGTTACACTGCTGCAGTCATTACGCTTGGGTTATCCTGCCGTCAGGCGGTCCCGCAGTCGGCCAGAGTTCCAAAGTTTTGGTTCGGCATCGGTTGCTGTCGCTTCTTCCCTGACGTCAGTTCGCCAGTGGTATATAAGATGCATCCGACGCCATTTTCTTCAGTCTTTCTTGCCGCATGGTGCCCGAAGCAGAAGCAGTTCGTAAGTGCCGGTCGGCCGACTCCTGAGATTTTCGAAGTCGAATTTCAGATCCGAAGTCTTCAATAAAGCTAAGTACCCCATTTGGGAAACTTTTTTCTTGCCTCAGACCGATGTCAGAAAAAGTTAATAATTGTATTTCTTGTGGGAAGCAAATACCTCATAAGGACTTCCACTCTTACTGTATTCCATGCCTAGGCCCTGATCACGACGTCACTAGTTGTCGGTTTTGTGCTAGATTTAACAAACGCACTGTAAAAAGACGTTTTGATTTTTCTTTGCATTACTTTGGCTGAAGGTTCAATTATACTATGCCGTCGGATCAACCGACGACTGCAATACCGAAAAAACGCAAGGACAAGGATAAAGACCGGCATCCGAGGTCCAAAACCGACGACGAAACCTCTTCTAGGCCAGTTGCCGGTTCTCAGTGAGGTGCCTTCGCAGCCCCTGACACCCGCTACCTCAGAGCCACAGGCCGCCTCCGACTCCCACGTGGAGACAGCTAGGCCTCTGGAAACTCACGGTATTGGGTCTACGGAAACTAATCCCTCAGATGGGTCTGGAGCCACTGAGCAGGCATCGGCTTCTGAGGGTGTTTTCAGACCTTCACAACTTACCATTAAAACAACAGCCAAGACAAAAGTACCATTAAAGACAAAGAAACAAGTACAGCATTCTCTTGGACAGCCCTCCATGCCTAAGAAACAGATGCTTAAAATGGCCGAAGACCTCATTACTCTAATCAGGGGTTCCCATCCCCCTCCTGAGAAAAGGCCTAGGCAGGATACAGACTGATTTCTCTGATCAGGTTTCTATTTCCTCTAATTCCTTTTCAGACCAGGGATAACTTCCTACCCCACTATGAGGACTCTGATGCTGAAGAATCTATCCCTTCAGCCTCTCCTCCTGAGGATTATTCTTTTGGGGGAAACTTTACATACCATGAGGGAGCATTTCCATTTGGAAAGTCAGGATTACTCGGAATCCAAGAAAAGGCACAGGGATTTCCTTTTATTGCCTCAGCACAGGCCCCTGGCTATTCCGCCTGTGCTAGATATTGTTGATGATGTGTTCTCTGAATCCAGCTTATCTCCTGATTCCTTGCCCCCTGCACCAGCCAAGCCAGATAGGTATTACAGAGTCCCTGACTCTCACAAGTTTCTTTATAAAAACCCTTCTGCTGATCCAGAAACTATTCCCCAGGGTCCAAAGGGGGTTAAGGCTTCCATTGCAAAAAATCCAGTACCCTCTGACAGAGATTCCAGAGCTTTGGATAGATGGGGGAAGAAAGTATACACTTCTGCAACTTTAGCAGTAAGAGTTTTAAATTGCCAGTTTCACATGCTTAAGTACCAGCAATATTTAATGGCTCAGTTAAAACAGAAAATGTTTGCAAGCTCAGAAGCTCCTGATTGTAAAGAAATGTAGGATTTATTGCATGCAGTTGAACAGGTGGGAAATCATACTCTGCAATGTGGTTTTGATTCTTTGGAGGCCTCTTGTAGAGCCGCAGTTACAGGTTCTGTGATTTGAAGACATGCTTGGTTAAAAGAACAGAGTTTACCTGATCATGTTAAGGCAAAATTATTTGATGCTCCTTTACAGCATGATACCTTATTTGGTGTTAAGGCAGAAGAGGTGTTAAAGAAAATGGAGGATAAAGCTAAATCTATGCAAACAGTCAAGGATTTCTTACAGGTACAGCCACCTCGATTTAGCAGAAATTGGCCAACAAAGAATTGGTCCTTTCCAGTGTCAGACAGGCCACAGAGAGGCAGATACAGACGCCCAAGAGGCAGATCTCAACCCCAAGGCTCAAACAGACGACAGTGGGGCACCTCAACCCCAAAAGGAGGTGAGGACAAGTCTCAACCTTACAGGAAACAGTCACAATGACTTTCCCCTTCGTACACCAAGCACTCCCCTTTTGGAAGCCCCCTTAGGGGGAAAACTAGCACTTTTTTCTCAAAACTGGCAAACAATCACCCAAGACAAATGGGTTCTGAATATTGTGTCTCAAGGTTGCAGGTTCCACTTTCATACTTTACCAAGGCCTAAAAGGAATGCCAGACCTGCCACAAAATCAATGGGCAGAGGCACAAAAACAAATTTCAGTCCTCATGGACATGAGAGCTATTCAAAAAGTACCACAACAGGAACAAGGACAAGGATTTTACTCGAAGACTCTTTCTGGTCCCAAGAAAGGACAAAGCCTGAAGGCCCATACTAGACCTTTCAATTCTAAATACTTACCTGGATATTCCGAAATTCAAAATGTTGACATTACAGCAGCTTCTACCCATGCTGGGCAAGAAGGCTTGGCTTGTTACTCTGGACCTCAAAGAGGCATACCTGCATGTCCCTATCAGACAAAATTGCAGAAGATACCTCGGATTCAAAGCTGGTATAATGCACTACCAATTCTCTGCACTGCCCTTTGGCTTATCTACTGTGCCTAGGGTCTTCACAAAGTGCCTGGCACCAGTAATTGCATTTTGCAGACAAAAAGGAATTCAAATATATCCATACCTGGACGACTGCCTCATTCAAGCAGAGACAAAGGACATTCTTCTACAGCATCTGGCGTTTGTAAAAAGGTTGCTAATTTCTCTAGGGTACACAGTAAACGAAAAGAAGTCAAAACTAGTGCCCTCACAACAAATTATATTCCTGGGTGTCAGCTTAAATACAACGGCCCAGATGGCTTACCTCATGCCAGACAAAGTTCAACTAACTCAATATTTTCAATTTCTGGCAAAAAAATCCCATCTCTCTGCAAGAAAAATTCTGCAGGCCCTGGGATTCATGGCATCCTGCATACTACTAATACCATATGCCAGACTGCATATGAGGAAATTACAGTGGTACCTAAAAAGTGTTTGGACTCAACACTCTCAGTTTAGAAGCAGTAGTACCAATGATTCCCTGCCTACAGCAGGAGTTTCGATGGTGGGCGCAGGCATGTCACCTAAACAAGGGTCAGCCTTTTACCCCATCCACAGCCAGGCAGACTCTTAACAACAGATGCCTCGGATTACGCCTGGGGAGCACACATGGCAGGAAAATGCATTCAGGGCAAGTGGACCACAGACCAGATACATCTTCATATCAATCAAAAAGAGATGTTGGCTGTTCAGAATGCCCTAACAGCTTTCAAGGACCTTCTGCATCCAGGACAATTATTATTAAAGACAGACAACACCACAGTAATGTGGTACATAAACAAGCAAGGGGGCACTCATTCTTATCCCCTATGCAGGCAAGCCATGACCTTGTGGAACACAGCTCTAATGTGTCAAGTTCACCTGCAAGCACAATTTCTGCCAGGAAAGAAAAATACTCTGGCAGACGATCTAAGCAGAAATATCATGGACCCTCACGAATGGAAATTGAATCCACAAATCTTCAGCATGGTAACGTAAAAATGGGGATGCCCAGACATAGATCTTTTTGCCTCTACACTGAATTGCCAACTACAAAAATTCTGCACAAGGACTTGTCACAAACAAGCATGGAAAGTGAATGCTCTTTTGTTTAGCTGGAAAAGCCTAAAAGTTTATGCCTTCCCGCCACTGCCTCTCCTTTCAAAGGTACTCCTAAAAGCCGGACAAGAAAAAACACAGATGATCCTGATTGCTCCAGACCGGCCATGCCAGCACTGGTACCCTATCTTAAGGAACTTAGCTCAAGGCCCACCATGGATTTTGCCTCAAATTCCACACCTTTTGACTCAACAAAACAATCCGATCCTGCATGGTCAGCTCAAAACCCGTAACCTGGCTGCATGGCAGATTCATTAGTCAAACGGGCAACACCTCTCTCTAAAGCTGTTATGGATGTCATCTTGGAGGCCAGGAGGCCTAGCACCAAGAAAGCTTACTCAGAAAAATGGAAGAGATTCTGCGCCTGGAACCAGGCTCAAAGCCTTGACCCTCTTGTTCTAAACATCCCTCAGATTTTACAATACTTAACTGAGATGCTGGACAGAGGCCTATCCTTCTCATCAATTAAGATCCACGCCTCTGCCATTTCAGCACATTACAACACGGATCCTCCTTTATTCTCTCATCACTTGCTAAAGCAGTACCTCAGAGGGGCTAAAAACATAAGACTGCCCCGGAGAGCACCAACACCAACTTGGGGCCTCAATTTCGTTTTGGAAAAACTGACCCTGCCACCTTTTGAGCCATCCAGTACAGCTGATCTAAAATTTTTATCATGGAAAACAGCTCTGCTCCTGGCAGTAACTTCAGCACGAAGAGTCTCGGAGCTACAGGCATTAATGGCAGTGGAACCTTTTATAATTTTTCATCAGGACAGGGTTTCTTTAAGGACAAACCCTACCTTTATGCCAAAGGTGGTATCTAGTGTGGCTCTTGACCAAACCATCCATTTGCCAACTTTTTATCCAAACCCCCAGAATAAAGGGGAGAAACTTCTGCATTCTTTGGACATAAACAGGCAGCTATGCTTCTACTTGGACAAAACAAAAGCTGTCAGGAAAACTGAGCAACTGTTTGTAGCATATGCGATCATGGGGCAAGGCTATCTCAAAGCAGACTATATCCAAATGGATAGGATTAGTTACTGCTACACACAGCATGGAAAATCAGTCCCAAATAACATTAGGCCACATTCTACCAGGGCAACAGCCACTTCAACAGCCTTTCTCCGAGGAGTACCTACCAAGCAAATTTTGGAGGCTGCAACTGGACCAAGACTTTGGAACTCTGGCCGACTGTGGGACCGCCTGACGGCAGGATAACTCAAGTGTAATGACTGCAGCAGTGTGAACACTCTAACATCTACATTTATGGTAGGTACAAAACTGTACTTTCATCGTGTTTCACTGTTGCAGTCAATTACACTTGGGTTATCCTGCTGGCAGGTGACCCGCAGTCGGCCCGAGTTCCAAAGTCTTGGTCCGGCGTCTGTTGCTGTCGCCTCTTTCCTGACGTCAATGCGCCAGCGGTATAAAAGCTGCAACCGACGCCATTTTCTTCAGTCTTTCTTGCCGCGCAGTGCCCGAAGCAAAAGCAGTTCGCAAGTGCCGGTCGGCCGACTCCTAAGATTTTCAAAATTGAGTTTCAGAACCAAAGTCTTCAATAAAGCTAAGTACCCCGTTGGGGAAACTTTTTCTTGCTCCAGACCGATGTCAGTAAAAGTTAATAATTGTATTTCTTGTGGGAAGCAAATACCTCATAAGGGCTTTCACTCTTACTGTATTCCTTGCCTAGGCCCTGACCACGACATTGCTAGCTGTCGGTTTTGTACTAGATTCAACCAACACACTATTAAGCGTCATTTTGATTTTGCTTTACATTGCTTTGGCCGAAGGTTTAACTATATAATGCCGTTGGAACAACCGACGACTGGAGTTCATAAAAAACGCAAGGACAAAGAAAAGGACAGGCATCCGAGGTCCAAAACAGACTACGAAGCCTCTTCTAGGCCAGTCGCCGGTTCTTAGTGAGGTGCTTTCGCAGCCCCTGACACCCGCTACCTCAGAGCCACAGGCCGCCTCCGACTCCCACGTGGAGACACCTAGGCCTCTGGAAACTCAAGGTATTCAGCCTACGGAAACTATTCCCTCAGATGGGTCCGGAGCCTCTGAGCAGGCATCGGCTTCTGAGGGTGTTTTCAGACCTACACAGCTTACTATCAAGACCACTTCCGCAGCCAAGGCAAAGTCTAAAACACCATTAAAGACAAAGAAACAAGTACATCATTCGCCTAGACAGTCATCCATGCCAAAGAAACAGATGCTTAAAATGGCCGAGGACCTAATTACTTTGATCAGGGGTTCCCATCCCCCTCCTGATAAAAGGCCTAGGCAAGACACGGACTATGACTCCTCTGACCAGGTTTCTATTTCCTCTGATTCCTCTTCAGAACAGCGATATTCTCTTCCTCCCTATGAGGACTGTGATGCTGAAGAATCTATCCCTTCAGCCTCTCCTCCTGAGGATTACTCTCTTGGGGAAACCTTGCACACCACGAGGGAGCATTTCCATTGGGAGAGCCAAGATTATTCAGAATCCAAGAAAAGGCTCAGAGACTTTCTTTTACTGCCTCAGCACAGGCCCCTTGCTATCCCCCTGTACTAGATATTGTTGATTTATGTTTTTTTCTGAATCCAGTTTGTCTCCTGATTCTTTACCCCCTGCATCAGTCAAGCCAGATAGGTACTACAGGGTCCCAGATTCTCAAATTTCTTTATAAAAACCCTGCTGCTGACCCAGAAACAATTTCTCAGGGTCCCAAAGGGGTCAAGGCTTCCACTGCAAAAAAACCCTGTTCCCTCTGATAGGGATTCTAGAGCACTGGACATATGGGGGGAAAAAGGTTTACACCTCTGCTACTTTAGCTGTAAGGGCTTTAAACTGCCAGTTTCACATGCTTAAATATCAACAATACCTTATGTCTTTGCTAAAACAGAAAATGCTTACAAGCTCAGAATGTCTTGAAAATAAGGAAATGCAGGATTTATTGCATGCAGCTGAACAAGTGGGAAAGCATACTTTGCAATGTGGTTTTGATTCATTAGAGGCTTCTTGCAGAGCCGCAGTTACAGGTTCTGTCATTCGAAAGCATGCTTGGTTAAAAGAACAAAGTTTACCCGATCATGTTAAAGCACAATTATTGGATGCTCCATTACAGCATGATACTTTGTTTGGTGTTAAGGCAGAAGAGGTGTTAAAGAAAATGGAGGATAATGCAAAATCAATACAGACAGTAAAGGATTTCTTACAGGTTAAGCCACCCAGATTTAGCAGGAACTGGCCTTCAAAAAATTGGTCCTTTCCAGTATCAGATAGGCCACAAAGAGGCAGATACAGATGCCCAAGAGGCAGATCTCAGCCCCAAGGCTCATACAGACCTAAGCAGTGGGGTGCTTCAGCCTCCAAAGGTGGAGAAGACAAATCACAACCGTATAGGAAACAGTCCCAATGATTTTTCTCTACCTATGCCAAGCACTTACCTTTTGGCAGCACCCTTGGGGGGAAAACTAGCACTTTTCTAACAGAATTGGCATGCGATCACCCTGGACAAATGGGTACTGAATATTGTTTCTCAGGGTTACAGGTTCCACTTCCACACCCTACCAAGACCAAAAGGTATGCCAGACCTGCCACACAATCAATGGGCAGAGGCACAAAAACAAATTTCTGCTCTCATGGACCTGAAGGCTATTCAAAAAGTACCACAGGAAGAGCAGGGGCAAGGATTTTACTCAAGACTTTTCTTGCTACCCAGAAAGGACAATGCTTGGAGACTGATACTGGACCTGTCTACTCTGAATACTTTCCTGGACGTTCCAAAGTTCAGAATGTTGACACTACAGCAACTTCTACCCATGCTGGGCAAGAAGGCTTGGCTAGTTACTTTGGATCTCAAGAGGCATACCTGCATGTCCCAATCGGACAAAATTGCAGAAGATACCTCAGATTTATAGCTGGTTCAGTGCATTACCAATTCGCTGCACTGCCCTTTGTCTTATCTACTGTGCCCAGGGTCTTCACAAAATGCCTGGCACCAGTAATTGCTTTTTGCAGACAAAAAGGAATTCAAATATATCCCTACTTGGACGACTGCCTTATTCAAGCAGAGAGCAAGGACACTCTTCTAAAGCATCTGGCGTTTGTAAAAAGATTACTAATTTGCCTAGGGTACACAGTAAACGAAAAGAAATCAAAACTATTGCCCTCTCAAGAGATAATATTCCTGGGTGCAAGCTTAAATACAACTGCCCAGATGGCTTATCTCACGCCAGACAAGCAAAGGCAACTAAGACCCAGCTACCTGCAAGAAAAATTCTGCAGGCTTTGGGCTTCATGGCATCCTGCATCCTGCTAATTCCATATGCAAGACTGCATATGAGGAAGCTCAATGGTATGTAAAAAGTGTTTGCAGTCAACATTGCCACAGCCTGGAAACAACAATAACTCTTATTCCCTCCCTGCAACAGGAGTTTCGATGGTGGGCACTAGCCTGTCACCACAGCAAGGGGCAGCCTTTCACTTTACCCACAGCCAGGCAGACACTAACAACAGATGCATTGGATTATGCCTGGGGGGGCACACATGGCAGGAAAATGTATTCAGGGCACGTGACCCGCGGACTAAATGCATCTTCATATCAATCAAAAAGAGATGCTAGCTGTACAGAATGCCCTTACAGCCTTCAAGGATCTACTACATCCAGGACAACTATTGCTAAAGACAGACAATACTACAGTTATGTGGTACATAAACAAGCAAGGGGGCACACATTCCTACCCCCTCTGCAGGCAAGCCATGACTTTGTAGAACACAGCACTGACCTATCAAGTATATCTGCAGGCACAATTCCTGCCAGGAAAGAAAAATACTCTGGCAAGCGAACTAAGCAGAAACCTCATGGACCCTCATGAGTGGAAACTAGATCCACAGGTCTTCAGCATAATAACAAGGAAGTGGGGATGCCCAGACATAGATCTTTTTGCCTCCCCTCACAACTGCCAACTACAGAGATTCTGCACAAGGACTTATCACTCACAAGCATGGAAAGTGGATGCTCTATCATTCAGCTAGAAAACCCTAGCATGCCTTTCCAAAACTGCCTCTCCTTCCCAAAGCACTCCTAAAAGTCAGACAAGAGAAGCCAAAAATGATTCTGATTGCCCCAGACTGGCCACGCCAGCACGGGTACCCATTCCTAAAGAGCTTGTCTCAAGGCCCAGCATGGACTTTGCCTCAAATTCCTCATCTTCTGACTCAACAAAACAATCGGATCCTACACAGAAAACTCAGAACCTTAATTCTGGCTGCATGGCAAATAATATAGCCACTCAGAACACACCTCTCTCTAAAGCTGTTATGGATGTCATTTTGGAAGCCAGGAGGCCCAGCACCAGGAAATCTTATGCAGAAAAATGGAAGAGATTCTGTGCTTGGAACCAGGCACAAGGACTTGAACCACTTGTTTCAAATATTCCTCAGATTTTACAATACCTAACTGAGATGCTGGACAAAGGCCTATCCTTCTCATCAATTAAGATCCATGCCTCTGCCATTTCAGCTCATTATAATACGGAACCTCCTATTTTCTCACATCCACTGCTAAGACAGTACCTCAGAGGGGCAAAAAACATAAGACCCCCAAGGAGAGCATCGATGCCTACATAGGACCTCAACTTTGTCTTAGAAAAGCTCACACTGCTTCCTTTTGAGCCAGCCAATACAGCTGATATAAAATTCTTATCATGAAAAACTGCTCTGCTCCTAGCAATAACTTCAGCAAGAAGAGTCTCAGAGTTACAGGCATTAATGGCAGTGGAACCTTTTATATTTCATCCGGACAGGGTTTCTCTAAGGACAAACCCAACATTTATGCCAAAGGTAGTATCCAGTGTGGCTCTTAACCAAACCATTCATTTGCCAACATTTTATCCAAATCCCCAGAATAAAGGGGAGAGACTTCTGCACTCTTTGGACTATAGCTCTCAACCTTCCATGTCCAAAATGAGGAACACTAGCCCTCGTAATGTGGAACAAATGGGCAAAATGTGGAACACATACTAATGGCTTACTGACAACTTCAACTAGGAAGGTCATAGGATGGTTAAAATATGCTGGTTTTACTTATAAAGAAGATCTTTTAATGAATTAATATGATTCATTTTTATTTACAATGCATTTCACTTAAAAAAAATTGCTAACACTGAATGTGTGACAGAGTCTTTCAATGTGGAACTTTGAGGAACTTCGAGGAACAAGAACTTAAGATCCCAAATGAGGCACGTTCCTCGTAATGAGGTACACTTGAGAGGTATGGCAGCTACGCTTCTACTTGGACAAAACAAAAGCTTTCAGAAAAACTGAACAACTGTTTTGTAGCATATGCTGCAGGATCACAAGGAAAGGCTATCTCAAAGCAGACCATTTCAAAATGGATAGGACACTGCATTAGTTTCTGCTATGCACAGCATGGCAAGTCAGTGCTTAAGAATATTAGGCCACATTCTACCGGGGCAGCAGCCACATCAGCAGCCTTTCTCAGAGGAGTACCAACCAAGGAAATTTTGGAGGCTGCAACTTGGAGTTCAGTGCACACTTTTACCTCTTTACTCTAAATCCAGAGCAGGTTTTGCCACTGCAGTTCTGCAGGGCCTCATAGCCACTCCTAATCCTATTTAGACCCAGCCGCCCTACCTCAGCTTTGGAATTCAACCCAAGTGTAATGACTGCAACAGTGAAACATGATGAACATAGTACAGTTGTGTACCTACCATAAATGTAGATGTTCGAGTGTATTCACTGTTGCAGTCCAGGTTACCCACCCTCCATCCCCCTTTCTTTGCTGGGACTTATCTATACTTCTCTATCCTATACAACCTATGTGGTGTATTTGCTTGTAGATGAAGGTATTGTTTTTATTTTACTGTATGTTTTTATAAGCATTATGTATTGCCTACCTTCTTGGGGGCACCTGACATCTGGGGCAAGAAAAACTGAAGAAAATGGCGTCGGCTGCATCTTATATACCCCTGGCGCACTGACGTCAGGGAAGAGGCGACAGCAACCGACGCCGGACCAGGACTTTGGAATTCAGGCCGACTGCAGGTAGCCTGCCAGCAGGATAACCCAAGTGTAATGATACACTGTAACATCTACATTTATGGTAGGTACACAACTGTACTTTCCTGTAATCACGGCTGCACGGGTAAAAAACACACACTCTCCAAAGCCAAGTACACAGCAATCCATGGGACATGACAACATCCTAAACTGTGTTCTACATGAACTACAGAATGAACTGGCACCCCACCTAAGTACCATGTTCAGTCATAGCCTCACCTCAGGCTTTGTGGCCACTGAATGGTGCATAGCGACAGTTATCCCACTCCACAAAGGGGGAGCCAGCAGGATAACCCAAGTGTAATGATACACTGTAACATCTACATTTATGGTAGGTACACAACTGTACTTTCCTGTAATCACGGCTGCACAGGTAAAAAACACACTCTCTCTCTCCAAAGCCAAGTACACAGCAATCCATGGGACATGACAACATCCTAAACTGTGTTCTACATGAACTACAGAATGAACTGGCACCCCACCTAAGTACCATGTTCAGTCATAGCCTCACCTCAGGCTTTGTGCCCACTGAATGGTGCATAGCGACAGTTATCCCACTCCACAAAGGGGGAGCCACAAAGGGGGAGCCACCACGGACCCCTGGAACTACTGCCCCATTAGCCTAACGAGCCTGGTTTGCAAGGCCATGGAACGCATCATCATGGAACTTATAAAAAAAGACATTGGTAATCTCTAAACTCTGGACCCCACCCAGTTCGGGATTGTAAAAGGCAGATAATGTCTCCTAAACCTGAATGACTTCTTTGAAGCAGTCACCAAAGCCGTAGACTAGGGTAATGTGGTTCACACAGCCTGTCTAGATCTCTCAAAGGCTTTTGGCACCATCCCCCACTCTGGAATTATAGATAAACTCACTAAACTAGGTATAAATCCGTATGTCACAAGATGGTTTTCCAGCTGGCTCACTGACAGAACCACACTGTGAAAGTAGCAGACTCCAAATCAGACTTCAGACCAGTGACAAGTAGTGTACCACAGGGTTCAGTTGTGGGTCCTCTCTGTTTGGTATCTACTTTCTGAAGTACAGGCTAACACAGAAGGTCTTTGGCTAATGAAGTTTGCAGATGACTGCAAACTAGGAACCAGAATTGAAACTCCTAAAGATGTGGACATCCTACAAAAGGGCCTCACTGAGACAGATGCCTGGTGTTCAAGCCATGGCCTCAAGCTCCATGCCAAAAAGTGCATCGTCATCCGCTTTGGTAAAATCTCTATACCCATGAGCTTACCACATAGGTGGTAGTCTACTTAACACTGAAAGTGTGATGAGACCTTGGGACACAGGTGGAGTCTCTCATTTGATAATCACAGTGCCACAGTAGTCAGGAAAACCTTCTATGTGGCACACCTCATCACAAGAGGTTTCTCATCCAGGAGAAAAGAGATCACTGTTCCCCTCTACTCGCCACTCATTAGACCCATTACATAGAGTGCAACGCCCCTTTTGGTATATACCTCACAAGACATCTACAACAACAGGAAAGGCCGCAGAAATACCTCACAAAGATTATTACCGGCCTCAAACAGATGCCCTACGCAGACCATCTCAGAAACCTCCAGTTTTACTCCGTTGCATATCGCATACTCAGAAGTGATCTCTGCGTAACATACAAAGCTATGTCAAACCCAGAGCTGTTGGACATGCTCCACTTACAGAAATCCCAATCCCTCCAACCTACATGCTCTAGGGACCTCAACCTTGTCACCACAATAAACAAAACGTGCTGGAGGGATAGATTCCTGTCCCAGAGACTTCCCATACTCTGGAACAAATTACCTATCTATATCAAACAAAGCTCCTCATTAGCACTCTTCAAGAAAAACCTTGATGATTGGATGGGAAATAGGAAAT
>NC_056728.1:858257194-858312194 GCF_019279795.1 Protopterus annectens
TAAGTATATAGAGACCATTAGTTTTGTCAGGTGGTAAAGGCAAAGCAGGAGAGAGCAGTGCAGTCACCCCACTGAGGGCAATGAGTTTTGTCGCTTTCACACCCTAAACCATCTGTACATGCCCCAGCTGTGTTTGTTCAGCATTTCTTGTGTGTCAGACCTTGTTGTGTAGTGCTGGTGCGTTTGACTTCGTATCAGAATTCTGCGTGTTTGAATTACATTGGGGTCATGTTTAGGGGAAGGTTTGTTGTGGTTGAAGTGCTTACCCCACAGATACAAGATACAGGGCTTGATTCTCCTCTTTAAGAGCGAAATTGGATAGGCTTAAAATGGTCCACAAGGACCGCTAGGCTAATACTTACCTGTGTATTTGCCCTCAGCAGTGGCATTACTGGTTTCCATGGTTAATGTAAAACGTTGATGTTGCTCTGCCCATCTTGAAGTTATTGCTTTTTTTATGCTCCCTTTCCTTACCATGGGTTCTCTAGTAGGAACGAACACTGCCCAATGGCTCACTCATCTTGTTTGGGAGAGGCAAGCAGATAAAGCTGCATCATTCCTCTTTCCTCCCACGACATATGCAGTAGATACCAAAGCCACTGAATTTGAGTTGCATGGAACATAGTCAGGGTTATATCTCCATACAAACAGATTTGGCATGTCCAAAAACATCTGAAGTGATGGCCAGTTTGGTTAATGCTTTAATGATTTCATCTAAACAGATTCAAGTTTTTCTCTTAGTGGTGAAGGGTGAATTTTATGCTCTTTCTTCCCCTCTACCTGCTGGCCATTGTTCCCTTTTCCTTTGTTTTTTTCACTGCTGCGCACACTGGGATGAACAAGAGCTTCTCTTGTATTTGGCTGGCACTGGTGCAGGCAGAGGGCAGGAGCATTTGGGGGTTTAAGGAGGGAATGTTATTGAGGCAGCTGTAGCTGACATTTCTGTCTGCCTTAACCCTGCTAACCTGCATCAGTTGATAGACATAGCCACGGTACCATTCTCCTGATTATTTATGCATCTGTCCATGCATGCCTTAACTTTTGCTATAGTGTCTGCTGCTTCATGTACATGTGCTTGACATAGCCCAGATGCTGTTAGTTAATCTGACATGGCACCCTGTCTTTGCTGGTTGCCGCCACTTCCATCGTTCCCGGTCAGTTCTTCAAATGCCCATGCTTTAAGTCGGTTGTATATTGTTTCAGTCAGGTGTTCATCACTATGCACGACAGGGTTAACTGACAGACATCAGTGCTGGCTTTTTCAACGTGAATCAAAAATTAAATTGCAAAGGCTCTTGGACCGTGTTATTGTTCCTGAAATGGTATTTCTAAATCCTGTACAGTTTCTTGGTTTGTGCAAGTTTGAAAGAATCCTTCTTTGGAGAGCTGCAGGCAACTTGGACTGCAAACAGTGGAAATTTTATTTCTTTCCTAACTTTATTGGGCAAACCGTTTGCACTTGGGTTTTCCTTCAAGGGCCCTTTTTTCTATTGATGAGCTTTTCACATAATTTTTTTGTTTTCATATTTGTTTTCTGGGAGTTGCACTTTTACATCAGTTTTCTGTTTATTTTTGGTTGTACAATGGCCCCATGTCACTTGCATACTGCAAGTCACCCCAATCATCTTGCATTTTTTGCAATCTGTCCTCTCTTCTTTTTCCAAGTAGATTTGAAGAATTGAGTTTTCATTACTAAAAGCAGTACGATAGGGAAAACCTGTATGGTAGCTTTTTCCTAAATGGCGGAATGCATTAGCATCA
This sequence comes from Protopterus annectens, assembly GCF_019279795.1. Taxonomy (NCBI): domain Eukaryota; kingdom Metazoa; phylum Chordata; order Ceratodontiformes; family Protopteridae; genus Protopterus; species Protopterus annectens. Next base: position 858,258,956 of record NC_056728.1, read on the forward strand.
CATGTGTACATTTCCTTATATTTCATGAAATGCAATGTGCTGCGTGTTCTGTCCCCCTGAAGATCTGTGAAGTTACTCTGGCCTTTCCTAGGGTTGTGCTTATATGTGGAAGAGCCTCCGGTTGCATCTTCCCTAGCAGCAGGTTAACTCCATTTTGGACTTCAGTGACAGCGACATTGAATTTGTCCCCTCTTTTAAGTACCTTTTACCTGTACTTGAACCTCACGCTTTCTATAGCAGTCTATTCACCATAAAGGTAAAATATCAGTCTTTACATTTTTTTATAAAAAAAAAAATGCCCACCTGGGTCGCATGCATTGCCCAAACTGCTATTAGCAAAGGCACCCACTAAGTTCCTCTGGAATGTCCTTTCCTACACCTCATATTTTTCTGTCCAAAACTTTGAAGATCTGAGGATACTATCTCTAATCCTGCAATTTTTTATATTCTCTTTCCAAGGTACAAAAATCATTATATATCCTTACACAGAACCAATCAGATGCTAGTTGAAGAGCAGCCAATCTTACTTTGCTTATTTTCATATCCAGAATCCTGAAACCATCTCCCACCCTGTCTTCCTCCTTATCCCAGAGTCCTGCCATTGTTTCATTAGATCATAGTGTGGAAGGCATCTCTTCTAAGACTTTTCATATGCCCCCTTAGCTTCAGACTGTGCCTTTTGCATATTGGGTCCCAAAATCTAAGGTGACCCTACTCCAGATATTCGCAGCTTGGATCCTATTTTTGAATTACTATCAGACCAAAAATTTTCCTAAAATAAAGGTCATTTGTACATTTGCTGATCTCTGCACACTTACTCCAGTTCTGTCCCCTCATCCCTTTCCCTCTGTAAATCAGTAGTAGACTACTACCCTTGTTCTGCCTTTGGCCAACATAACTCTTCTTTGTGCCACTCTGCACTTTTACCGCACTTCTTTTGTTGACCTTTTTTGCTCTTCATTCTCTCAGTGGTGTAATCCTGCTGTCTCTTTCTGCTACGTGCCATCTCTTGCCTATAATAATACCTATGTAGCTTGTATTTAATTTCTGATGAGCCCTGTAACTTACTTCAAAAGTTTTCCCTCACATTTCAAACCTATGGATCTGTTAGCATAGGTAAATGCTTTCTGTAAAAATATCAATAACATCATAAAATGTGCAATTCTAAGTATTTTAATGTAAGTGATTTCTGGTCTTGGTCACTGCTGTGGTTAACAAATTGAAAGATTAAGAAAGTAAATCCATTGTTGTCGTACAGAAAAGCTCCTGATCGTGAAACTGGCCTGTTGCAAAAGACGTGAACACTGTACAATGATTACTTGCAGATAATAGTTGTGCAATAATGCAGCTCTCTTGAGTCGCTACTGACCTTTCTTAAAACTTAACTGCTTGCTCTGCTGTAGTGAATCAGCTATGCAGCCAGTAGTTTTTTATATCTCACTTTTGTTTGTTTCTAGGTACTAGATTGTACTATCAACCTGGCATCCTTCTTGGTGGGGCAGTGGAACACGACTGTAATGTACAACGCTCTATTAGTTACTATTTGGAAGGCTTAATCTGCCTGGCACCATTTATGAAACATCCTTTAAAAGCGGTCTTGAGAGGAGTGACAAATGACCAGACCGATCCGTCAGTAAGTGGACTTTTTCCCCCTATTATCTCAACTACATAAATTACAATACATGGGAAACAGACCTTTTTATGAGGAGAACCCTATCCAGCATGGCAGAGTGCACACTGACGCCAAGCTCATTATGTCTTAAAGGTATTTAGCATCTGCTGTCTGCAGAAAGCTAAAAAAAATCCTTATGCTATTTTCATAAGTTGACTTTTATTTTCACAGCTGTTAAACAAGTGAGACAAAGGGAAATATCATTTTTTTTTTGTTAATGATAGTTTCCATTCTTGCTCGGGGAAGGTAACTATCTTGTCTTTATCCGTTTCTAAAATATTTAACTATAGCCTTTAGTTATGTAATTCAAAAAGCATAGTTGGCTGTCTGTAGCCAGTAGCCATACAATTTTTTTTAATTGCCAACAGATTTTGTAATGCTAACAAATGAAAGGTTTGAAAATGTACTCCCGTAACTGACATTTGTAGTAAAATGTTATGAATTTTATCTGCTGCTACAGCTGACCACTGCTGTGAGTTGTACCCATTGATTGTGCTAGCAGTGGTGTGGATGGCAATCTGTCAGCAGACAGCTTCCTGGAATGCATTTGTCAACACTTGGTACTTATCAGAAACGATCATTTCATTGTTTGCATCACTGGAGCCTTGTGACTGGTGAGGTGGTCTCTGTGGTTCACTGTTAAGATTGTCAGAAGAGAGTTGTGCTGCATGTGGAGTCTAGATGCTCAGCCAGTGTTCCAGAGATGAGCACCATTCCTCCAACACCATCCCTGGCTGGGCCGACTCCCCTTTTTTTCATGCTGTGTGCACACACTGCTGGTGACTCTTCCTTTCTTGTTATGCACTGCAAATGTAAGGTTTGTCTTGACCCACATCATCTTTAGTTTGTTCTTGCCACAGTTGACAAGCATTCCTTAGATTCTGACTAGCAAGACACTAGACTTTCAGTTTAAACAGTTAAGTATCCCCTTGACCATTTTTATTCTTCTCACTCTAGAGTTGGTCATCTTCTTATTCTGGTTAGTTGGCTGTTTACCCATGTACAACTCTGTGAAAGAAGTTGAGTCAGACTCCAGGCCCCAGGTGCCTGAATAAGAGCACATTAACTTCGGTAATAGAGAAAGACTTCATCTTCACATTGTTAGTAAGAGAAGACATACATACTTGGGTATGTTTAAGAATTAGCAACCCCCCCCCATCATGTTTGCAAATCCCTAATGCAAGCTGTTCCTAGGGACTTGTCTCGCTACCCTTTCTAGATGGTGGGACCTCTCCCAGTCTCTTTCTTGAGACTGGCTGAAGCTTGCTCAGGGGCTCCTCCATTTTATTCAGAACCTACATTTAGACTCTAGCCACCTGCCTCTTTCTGACATCCCTTCTGTAAAGAGCAAGGCCTCTTCAGAGGGAGAAGGAGGATCACGGTCCTACTTTTCAGAGGATGAGGGGGAATGTGAATATAGATTAGGCTGTCCTCACCATTGGGATTATGATGCAGGTGATGAAACCGCTTTTCCCATAGTTGCCCCACAAACACACATGCACACATATACACACACACCCCACCCATCCACTTCTCATTTGGAGAAACACTGACCTTGTTAAGAGATCATTTTACAGATTAAACCAAAGAGGTTGCATTGTCCCAGAAACCTGTGAAACTTGTAGGTATCCCTCCAGTTTTGGAAGCTCTGCAGAGTGTGCCTTTGGAGATTTGGAAGCCCTACAGAGGGTGTCCTGAAAGTTGGATCTTTTGGAAGCAGATTTCCAACACTTTCAAATCTTCTTGATTTCTTACTCTTTAAAATACTCAAACTTGATAACCCTTCCCCTCTCTCTTCCAAACTTTAGTGCTGTTCAAACCTGTAACCTAAGAGAAGCTACTACATATAATCTAATCACCTCTTCATCTTATGGGTCTCTCTTAACTTTCCTAACCTAATTACTACTGCCCATATCTACAGCTCTTCTGCTTCTATTCTCGTCTACCCTGTAACTGTAAATGTATTTGGTTTGTTAGATCTTTTATGTGTGCATTGTTTGTCAGATTGTCTATGCTTACTCATAAATGCAAACCATTATTTGCATTTGTTTTTGTTATGTTATGTAACCTAGGCTGAGCCTGTGATTGGTCATTGTTTGATCATTGTTCTGCCCTGGTAAACAGACTTAAATGAGTAATAAGACATCCCTGTTCTTCTCCTCTGCCTTTGATAGGGCCTCATCTAGAATTTTAACCTTTCTGGTACTGCATTCTAGTAGTTGTTTTAATCTCTCATTGTTCAAGCTCTCAGGTTAGCTTATGCACCCTCTCCGACTTGGGACTTACAAATCTGCAGCAGGAGACTGGGAGATTCTTTCTCCCCCTCCACGTACTCCACTTTCTCAGTATTCTTTATACTGAAACTGTCCTCAGCACCATATCCTAATGTGTGGCCAGCATACCAAAACCGTTGCACCTTCCTGGCACCGTACGTCAGATGTCTTATGTCCTATGCACAAGGCATAAGATCCATATGAGACATACGGATACAAAACCTCAACTTCTTTGCCACCAGTCCTCTGAATGCTACTTTTGAATTCCATCTGTACATTGTTCACCAAGCTGATTTGTCTACTGAGCTCTTCTAAAAAGAAGAGCACTGTTGCGGTTCCTTCCTTTTTTCCCTCGTTTGTTTTCATGTCATCCAGAAAGGGGGGAATGAGTGTGGTAGGCAATTCCCCTTAAAGACGCACACAAGAAGCGTCTCTTCTGTTTAGGTGCTATGCTGAGCCACACTCTTTATCATATCTGTCAGGCATTTGCACCCAGGACACTGCAGTCATTTGCCTTCCCTTTCTGTGTATCTGGAAAACCAGGTCTGAAGTTATTGACCCAAGGTACCGTGGCGGAATCTGCCCAGATTGAAGTTCAGCTGCCTCTTAAGAAAAAAGCTGAAAGTGTGTACCGAGTCTGCTGCTGCTGTCCAGCCTCCACTGGATGTCTCCCTCTGGATAGATGAACCTGAAGACTGTCCAGTCTTTGAAGGCTGGTCTCTCTACTGTGACCCAGTTGGGGGCTGACACCGAGCTACCTTCTAGCATGTCTGCTGAAGCAGTGCATACATCTGGTACAGATTTAGAGGGGGAACCATGGCTGATTTGATACCTGAAGAGCCCAGGCGGATTCCCCAAATTTTAGTTAGTGAAGAGATGCCTGTTTCCCTCATTGAATCCAGGCAGGGGTCTGACCCTCCTAGATTAGGCAGATGTTCGTTCAAAAAAGAAATGGAAAACCAAATGTGGCTACTGTAGCTAAGGATCCTGACACAGTGGCAGGACTTGAGTGCTGTTTAATGCAATTATGGCTCTGGGATTTTCTGTCCCTGCTGCTACTCCCTGGTCTTCCACCCCATCTAAGAGACTTGGGGGTTCTGACTCCTCTGATGAAGAGTTTGACTCTGATGACGAATCCTTGACATATTCCTCAAATAATTTCTCCTTTGGCTGTGGGGTCTGATGAAGACTCTCTGTCCCTGACACTCTTCTTTTGAGGAATTCTCCTTCAGGGGATACTGTGGTCTGAATGATGGAACACTTTAAGTAGGATTGTTCTGACATTTCACAGGTAAATGGACTTGCACAGGCCTGCTGCAGTTTCTCCTGTTTTAGCTGCTTTTGGACACATTTACAGTGGCTTCTTAACCCTCTGGTCACTAAAGAGCCAGATAGATTTTAAAAGGTACCTGAGGATCATAAATACGTGTTTGAAAGTCCTTCATCTGACCCTGCTGTTGTCTCAACGTCCACAGATAAACCATCCAGACTTTTTCTTGCAAGCTTCTGCCTTCTGATGAAGATAGCCGTGCTATGGAGAGGTATGGGAAAAGTGTATAGATGTCCTTCAAGGATGCATCTGCAGTCCTTACAAATGGGTTGTCCTGTCGTCAGGCAGCCCTTCGGTCGGCCGGATTCCAAAGTCTGGGTCTGGCTTCGGCTGGTGTCGCACTTCACCCGACGTCATTGCTGCAGATGTCCTTCAAGGATGCATCTGCAGTCCTTACAAATGGGTTATCCTGTCATCAGGCAGCCCCTCGGTCGGCCGGATTCCAAAGTCTGGGTCTGGCTTCGGCTGGTGTCGCACTTCACCCGACGTCATTGCGGCAGTTTTCGGGTATAAAGGCATCAGCCGACGCCATTTTCCTCAGTCTTTCTTGCCGCGTGGCGCCCGAAGCAGAAGCTGTTCGCAAGTGCCGGTCGGTCAGATCCAGAGATTACTACTACCGAATACTACTTCGAAGACTTCTATACAGCTAAGTACCCCGTTGGGGACTCTTTCTTGCCTCAGCCGATGTCAGAGAAAGTTAATAACTGTTTATCTTGTGGGAAACAAATACCTCATAAGGATTTCCACTCCTATTGCATACATTGTTTAGGCCCAGACCACGACGTAGCAGCTTGTCTAGCCTGTGCTTCTTTAACCGGCGGATGCTGAGACGTCGCTCGGACTTTGCTGAACAGATTTTCGGCACCGATTTTGCCTACATTATGCCGTCGGATCCTCTGACCACGCAAATAACTAAAAAACGCAAAGAAAAGGACCGACACTCGCGGTCCGCGGTTTCGGCTGAAACCACGGCCAAGCAATCCACCAGTGTCTCGATTTCGTCCGAAACCGAGCAAGCGGTTCTTTCTTCAGCCAATAACTTGCCTTCTACCGAGGCCTCTTCTATTCTGGTAGAACCGGCTTCTGAAATCCAGCCTTCTGTTGCGATTTCACAGGATTTATCAGACACCATCCCTCTAGATATTTCTACTCCTGCACGTGGAGCTGCTAGGCCTCCTCCAGCTATGTCTATTAAGGCCTTTGCCAGGGCTAAAGCAGCCAAAACTTCCAAACCAGTGCCTGCAAAGCCCCCCTCTCACAGGCCCAGCACCAGCTCCCATATGCTTTCTTTGGCACAGGATCTCATCACTTTAATCCGTGGATCCCAGCCTCATCCAGACAGGGCCTCTCTCCTCCTCCAGAAAAGAGGCCTAGAGCAGAGCCCCTGAGCCAGTAGCCACAGATGATTCTTCTGATGATTCAGAACACTCAGATCCTCCTGAGGCTTCTTATTCTCCTTACGAAGACTCCGATGCTGAGGAGTCCATCCCTTCAGCCTCTCCTCCTGAGGAATTTTCCTTTGGGGAAACCTTGCATGCTATGAGGGAACAATTCCAGTGGCAGGGCCAAGATTTCTCAGACTCAAGAAAAAGGCTTAGGACCTTTCTACACTTACCACAGCATAGGCCTTCAGCTATTCCTCCAGTTCTATCTGTTGTTGATGATGCATTTAATGATGCTTGCACTTCTCCTGATACTTTACCTCCAGCTCCTGCTAAACCAGATAGGTACTACAGGGTCCCGGACACTCATCACCACTTATATAAGGCCCCTTTTGCAGATCCAGAGACTATCTCCCAGGGCCCTAAAGCTGTAGCAGCTACTTCTTCTAAAAAACCCCCTCCCCTCTGAAAGGGATTCCAGGTCCTTAGAGAGATGGGGTAAAAAAGTTTACACCTCTGCTACTTTGTCAGCTAGAGCTTTGAACTGCCAGTTTCATATAATTCAATATCAAGAGTTTATGCTTGACCAGTTGACTAAAAAGCTGTCCTCTGAAGAATCTTTAGATAAAAAGTATGTTCAAGAAATGTTACATAACATTCAGCAGGTTAGTAACCATTCTTTAAAATGTGGCTATGATGCACTGGAGGCTTCCTTTAGATCAGCCATGACGGGCACAGTTATCAGGAGGCATGCATGGTTGAAAGAACAGGCATTACCAGACCATATCAAATCTAAGCTTTTGGATGCACCTATGGACAAGGTCAATTTATTTGGTGCCCCGCACAACAGGTTCTGAAAAAGATGGAAGAGAAAGCAAAATCTGTGCAAACAGTAAAAGATTTCTTACAAGTTCAACCTCCAAGGTTTAGCAGGAATTGGCCCTCCAAGAATTGGTCCTTTCCGGAGTCCTCTAAGGCACAAAGAGGCAGGAATAGGCGCTCTAGAGGCAGAAACCAATCCAGAGGTGCCTACAGGGGTCGCCAGTGGCAGAGTAACAACCAACGAGGCACGGACACAGCCACCACCACTACAACAACTCAATCACAGTGACTTGGCGGTGGCACCGCCTACCAGGGAACAACTAGAAGCACCCTTAGGCGGAAAGCTAACCTTATTTTCAAGAAACTGGCACTGCATTACAAGAGAAAAATGGATTTTGCAAACTATAGACCAAGGTTACAGGTTCCACTTCCATACTCTACCAGGAAAGAGAGGAATGCCGAACCTACCACCTACTCAAAGGGCAGAAGCTCTACAACAAGTAAATCAATTATTAAAGATGAGAGCTGTGGAAAAGGTACCATCTGTGGAGCAAGGAAAGGGCTTTTACTCCAGACTCTTCCTAGTACCAAGGAAAGAAGGCAAATGGAGACCTATTCTCGATCTGTCCACTTTAAACGCATTCCTCATTGTTCCAAAATTCAAAATGCTGACCCTACAGCAGCTTCTTCCCATGCTGGGCAAGGAGTCTTGGCTGGTAACTCTAGATCTCAAGGAGGCATACCTGCACGTCCCCATACGACCAAATTGCAGAAGATACCTCAGATTTCTTGCAGGATCAGAGCATTATCAATTCTCAGCATTGCCCTTTGGCTTATCTACTGCGCCCAGAGTGTTCACGAAATGCCTGGCATCAGTAATCGCTCATTGCAGGCTTCAGGGGATCCAAATCTACCCTTACCTGGACGACTGCCTAATACAAGCGGACAACAAAAACAAGCTAGCAGAATACTTGAAAAGAGTCATTTACCTTCTACAAGCCCTGGGATACACAGTCAATATAAAAAAGTCAAGGCTGATACCATCCCAAAAGATAACCTTTTTGGGTGGAGCTGGACACATCCAAACAAATGGCATTCCTAACAGTAGAAAAACAGGAGCAACTCCCTCTCTACTTCTTGGCATTAACAAAACAAAACCATCTAACAGCAAGAAAAGTCCTGCAAGCATTGGGCTTCATGGCATCCTGCATAATATTGGTCCCACATGCCAGACTGCATATGAGAAAACTACAGTGGTATCTAAGGAATTTATGGTCTCAGCACAAGCACAGCCTATAAACTCAAATTCTAATAATTCCATGCCTGAAGCAAGAATTCCAATGGCGGGCTCAGGCCTGTCAATCAAACGAAGGATTGCCCTTCCACAGCACTCAACCAAACCATCACAACGGACGCCTCAGACCTCGGTTGGGGGGCCCACATGATGAACAAATGCATACAGGGTTTATGGACTCAAGAGCAGCTGCACCTACACATAAACCTAAAGGAAATGCTGGCAGTAAAACTGGCAATTCAGGCTTTCAAACCATTTCTTCGACAAGGCCAATTGATGATAAGGACAGACAACACCACAGTTATGTGGTACATCAACAAGCAGGGAGGCACACATTCGCATTCTCTATGCCGGATGGCCCTGGACCTCTGGAATGTGGCCCTGAGTTACAACATTCAGTTACAAGCAATCTTTGTACCAGGAAAAGAAAACACTCTAGCAGACATATTAAGCAGGACTACCACGGATGCCCACGAATGGATGCTGCATCCGGACATCTTCAAAACCATTACAAGAAAATGGGGTCTCCCAGAAATAGACTTATTTGCATCCCCACTCAATCACCAATTAAAGAAATTCTGCACCAGGACGTACCACCCACTGGCATGGAAGGTGGACTCCCAATCCTTCAGTTGGAAAAATCTGTCAGCATATGCATTCCCACCACTTCCTTTGATGCACAAGGTGCTATTGAAGCAAAATGGAAAAGATATCTCATTTGGAGTACTGCTAAAGGGGAAGATGTGTCACTGGTAAACATAGCCAACATCCTGGAATACTTGGCAGAGCTATTCCACAAAGGCCTGTCCTACTCTTCCATTAAGATTCATGCCTCAGCTATTTCAGCAGAATACGACTTGGATCCTCCAGTTTTCTCACATCCTCTGCTCAGGCAGTTTCTGAGAGGAATTAAAAATGTAAAACCTCCTAGGAAGCCACCATTACCTGCATGGGACTTGAACTTTGTGCTAGAAAAGTTGACACTACCTCCTTTCGAACCAGCAGCAAAAGCAGAATTGCAATACTTATCATGGAAAACTGCTTTCCTGCTGGCAATCACTTCAGCAAGAAGGGTTTCTGAGCTACAGGCATTAATGGCAGTACAACCCTTTCTGATCTTCCATCAAGATAGAGTGTCCATGAGAACAAATCCTACTTTTATGCCTAAGGTGGTCTCCAGAGTATCTTTAAATCAGGCTATCCACCTACCTACATTCTTCCCCAATCCACAGAACAGGGAGAAAGACTGTTGCATACCTTGGATGTACACAGACAATTACGCTACTACCTGGACAGGACCAAGAGCAATAGAAAACTGACCAGCTACTGGTAGCATATGCAGCAGGAATGGAAGGGAAAGCAATTACAAAACAGACAATATCTAAGTGGATAGGAAATTGCATTAGATTTTGTTACTCCTACCATGGAAAGAAAACTCCAGAAAACATCAGGCCTCACCTACAAAGAGCTACAGCCACTACCACAGCTTTTCTACGAGGAGTGGCTACCAAAGACATTTTAGAGGCTGCTACTTGGAGCTCCGTGCATACATTTGCCAAGCATTATAATTTACCTTTATACTCTAGATCCCGAGCAGGTTTTGCCACTGCTGTTTTGCAAGGGATCTTAACTACACCATAATTCTATCTTTCCTCCTCCCCCAGTTTGGCTATGGTATTCTACCCATTTGTAAGGACTGCAGATGCATCCTTGAAGGACGTAGTACAGTTTTGTACCTACCATAAATGTAGATGTCCGATAGGAATGCATCTGCAGTCAGGATTACCCACCCTCCTTCCCCTCTGTGGTACTCCTAGGGTATTTGCCCTTCTTATAGCTAGCTGGGGGAGTCTATTATGGTGTATTTGTTTGTATATATGTACATACATGCTTATTTGTTGTTTGCTCTCTAATATTTTGAACCATTGGCATTTATCCAAATTTAGCCTTCCTAGAGGGCACCTGGCATCTGGGGCAAGAAACACTGAGGAAAATGGCGTCGGCTGATGCCTTTATACCCGAGTAACTGCAGCAATGACGTCGGGTGAAGTGCGACACCAGCCGAAGCCAGACCCAGACTTTGGAATCCGGCCGACCGAAGGGCTGCCTGACGACAGGACAACCCATTTGTAAGGACTGCAGATGCATTCCTATCGGACATCTACATTTATGGTAGGTACAAAACTGTACTTTACCAGACACACTATAAAGTGCAGCTATGATACTGCTGAATCCGCAGCAGGTCAGCAATATCTGCCTTATGTTAGATACTCCTTGCTTCACCTCCAACCCCTGCCTGATGATTTCAGGGCAAAGCTTACTTATGTTCCCTTGGACAATACTACATTATTTGGCTCTAAGGTAGCAGACCTTTTCAAGTCCCTTCAGCAAAAAGGTAAAGAAATGCAGGACCTGAAACATTTGCTAGTTTTTCTTATTCCTAAGTTCCAAAGAAACTACCCAGCTAAAACTCAGTTCATTAGGAAACACTCCCATCCTGCTGCTCCTTCAAGGCCTAGGAAGCCTATTACGAAGCTACCTCCTCCAGCTAGAGCACCTTCCTCCTCTAGCCAGAGATTACCCTTTCAGACAGGGCAGGTAACATCTGACTACCTGCCATCATTGCTGCCTCCACCCCCTCCTTCTGGACCACTGTCAGCCAGACTCTCACTGCCTCCCCGTGTGGACCAACCTCACCTCAGACAAGTGGGTCATGTCCATACTACAGAATGGTTGCTTCATGCCTTGGATCTCCCCTGCCAAAAGGAGAGGCATCCCTCAACCACCTAAACAACAGTTGCACCTCATGCAGCTGGTACTGCAGACATTAATCGCTCAGGGCACCATTGAAGCAGCCCCCCTCAGCCACAAAAGGAAGAGGATTCTATTCCAGGATCTTTCTGGTCCCCAGGAAAGACTGACCCTGGAGACCTATATTAGACCTCTCACATCTCAACCTTTTCTTAAAGGTCCCTACCTTCAGAATGGTGACCCTCCCAGCCCTATTTCCTCTCCTGATCCCCCAAGGGTTCATGGCAACAGATATAAAAGATGCTCATCTCCACATCCGAATAAAACCAACTTACCGGAAATACCTGAGGTTTTTGGTGGGTTATTCTCGCTTACAGTTCTCTTCCTTGCTTTTTGGACTTTTCTCTGCATCCACAGTCTTCACAAAATGCTTGGCCCCAGTGATTGCTTATTGCAAGACAAAGGAAATGCAAATATTCCCTTACCTGGACAACATGTTGATCCGGGCTGCCAGCTAAGATACTCTCTAGCTGCTTATTCACATTGTAGTGACCCTTCTACAGTCATTGGGATTTCAGCTAAAGTTACCCAAATTGCATCTACAGCCAACCTAAGACATTGTCTTTCTTGGGTGCAGAATACACTCAGACCTCATCGAAGCATACCCACCTCCCCTCAAAGTGAACTCACTGACAGAACACCATCTTTGGGTCCTTCACTTCACAGACATTGACAGCAAGGCAGTACCTCAGATTGTTGGGCTACATGGCAGCCACCATCTCCATGCTACCTCTAGCAAGACTGCATATGAGAAAGTTACAGTGGTATCTTCGGTCAGTCTGGACACAGCACTCCCATCATCTGGAGCACAGGGTGCCTCTTCTCCCTTGCCTACAAAAGGAAATACAGTGGTGGTTGGCACAGGTGAGCCACAACCCAGGTCTCCCTCTCCAACTGCCTCAGCCCATGCAAGTCATGCAGACAGACCCCTCAGACTTGGGCTGGGGAGGAACTGGGGAGCAACTCTGCGCCATCGAAGGAGTGCAGGGCCTGAGGCCAAAACCCCACAAGTTTCTACCTTTTCTCGAGCAGGGACCTCTGAAGATATACACAGATACCACCACTGTGCTGTGGTATGCCAACAAACAGGGAGGGACCAGGTCTTACCTGCCCTGTAGACTGGCCCTTCTGGTATGGGAATTGACCACCTTACAGAGTATCACCCTACAGGCAGCCTACATTCCCTCTCTCTACAACTCCCAGGCAGGTTATTTGAGCAGAACCATCACAGACTGTCACGAATGGATGCTTCACAGAGATGCCTTCTTGGATCTGGTCCACAGGTGGGGTATACCTCAAATAGATCTGTTTGACTTCTCCATCAACAGGCAACTTCCTGGCTTTGCACCAGGACACCAGAATCCCAGGCACTGGCAACAGATGCCTTCTCAATCTCCTGAAAAGGGAAATGTCTATATGCCCCCCCCCTTCCCACTCATTCAGAAAATCCTACTGAAGCAGGACACTCCAAAACTCTTGTTGGTGATTCCCTACTGGTCCAGACAGCACTGATTCCCCTTACTTCTACAGTTGTCCAAGGGCAATTATCACAAGTTAACCCCCCAGAGTGGACCTTTTCACAGGACACAAGGGGTCACTGATTCACCCACAATGGCAGCTTATAAACCTCACCATTTGGCTGATAGTTTTCTGATCCCCTTACGGCACCTTTACGACGGCAACATGCTCAATGTCCTGCAGAAGGCCAGGAAACCAAATACAAGAAAATCCTACCTTTCTAAGTGGAAAAGATTCACTTTTTGGTGTCACAAAAGACAGCTGGACCCGCTTTCTAGCAAACCCCCTATAGTACGGTCTTATCTGTGTGAGCTACTGCAGACTGGCCTGGCTTACTCATCTATAAAAGCTCATCTGTCTGCAATTTCAGCATGCCTTCCTCTAAACCCCCCTTTAGCATCTAGGCTTCCTTCCAAGCCTTTCCTTAAAAGGGGTGCTCCACCTCAGACCTCTCAGGAAACTGTGCTCCCCTCCTCCTCGGGATTGTAACTACGTGCTTGAAAAGCTTACACTCTCTCCCTTTGAGCCAGCAGATAAAGCCTCTCTAAAGCATTGCACATGGAACACAGTACTGCTAGTAGCCCTGACCTCAGCCAGAAGAGTATCAGAACTACAGTGCCTTATGGCTATTGCTCCTTTTCTACTTTTCCACAAGGATAGGGTTACCCTGAGAACTAACCCATCTTTCATGCCCAAGGTGGTGAAGGACCTGTCCCTTAACCAGGCCATGCACTTAACCTGCCTTCTTCCCCAACCCACAGGGGGACAGTGAGATGGTATTTCACTCCCTGGATGTGCATCGACAAATCAGGTTTTACCTGCATAAAACAAAGTCCATCAGATAGGCGGATCAACTCTTTGCATCCTTCCATCCTAGAGCCCTGGGGAAGGCAGTGTCCAAGCAGACCATATCTTCTTGGATCTCCAAGGCCATCACTTTCTGCTGCCAATTCCGTGGTAGATCCCTGCAAGGTGCAGTTAAAGATCATTCCACACCAGAGTCATGGCTTCTTCAGGAGCCTTTTTTAAGGGCCTGGATACCACCACTATTCTGGAGGCAGCTGTTTGGTCTTCTGTTCACACCTTCACCAAACACTACAAACTTGATTACATACCTAGAAACAGGCAGGGTTTGCCAGGGCTATCCTGCATAGATTCCTGGAGTCTGCCTCTAGACCCCCCCCCCAAATCACAATGAGCTTTTGCACTCACCCATATGCAGAATACTGCAACATGGAAGAGAAAGGACATCTATGGTTATAGTAAGAGTTTACACAACTTTTCTTTCTCAGTACCAGCAAAGCTTCTAGGGTGAGATAAGAGAACACAGAGGACTAGGGCTCCTCGGGCACCAGCCCAACAAAAACAGCCCTTTCTGGACAGAACAGGGAGTATACGACTACCCTGCAGACGTCCCCCCACCCACCCTGTCCCTCTGCTTCTCAAATGCTCTCAAGACTTGGCAAACCATTACTCAAGATGATTGGGTCTTTCCTAGAATCCAAAAAGTATGCTTTATAGTCTGGCACTCCACTCCCACCTTTTGGGGCATTCTGCAACCACCCAGAGAACAACTTCATCTCTTCCTAGACCTGCAGTTGGATTTGTGGCAGTAGTACTCCATTCAGAGTCCCCTGTATCTCCAGAGGAAAAGGATTTTATTCAAGAATGTTCGTAGTGCCCAGAACGGATGGTACCTGGAGACCCTAGACTTATGTCATTTCAACACCTTCTTAAAGGTTCCATCCTTCAGAATAACTCTACAAACCCTTTTTCCTCTGCTTCTCCCACAGGGATTCATGGCCTCTCTAGACATAAAAGATTCATATCTCCATATCCCCATTCACCCAAAGTACAGGAAATGTTTACATTTTTCTGTGGGTTCATGGCATTTTTAATTCTCTGCATTGCCCTTTGGCCTCTCTGCAGCCCCAAATGTTTTCACAAAATGTTTGGCTCCAGTGATTTCTCACTGCAGGTTCCTGTGTATCCAGATATTCCCATAACTGGATGACCTACTATTACAGGCCTCAAATCCTCAGGTTCTTCAACAGAACCTGCTGACTACCATTACCCTCCTGGGAAATCTGAGGTTCACAATAAACTTCAGAAAATCAAACCTCATCCCATCCACCACACTTTCCTGGGCTGCCAAATCCAAACCGACATAATGAAAGTGTCACCCCAAAAGGCAGAGGACCTTCTGGCCTTCTTTTAATCACTCCTCCAACTGAACCGCATCATGGGCAGGGAATTCCTCAGGGTACTAGGTTTCATGGCCTCAACCATACCCATGGTACCCCTGGCAAGGATGTAGGAAATTCCAGTGGTTCCTCAGATCTGTTGAGACCCAGCACTCATCCACTAGAACACCTTATTCCACTCATCCCATGCTTGAAGAGGAAACTTCTGTGGTGGATCCAGCAGATGCAGCTAAACCCAGGGCTTACAGCTACATCCAGTAGACCCACTCCAAGAACTTTACACAGGCACATCAGACATTGGCCCTGGGCAAATTTACAGTCCAAGGAAGGTGGTCCCTCTCCCAGAAAAGGGAACACATCAACATAGGGGAGATGTGAGCATTTCTCCTAGCCTTATAAACCCTCCATTCCCTCCTTTGCCAGGCGCACTAAAACTGTTCACTGACAACAAGACTGTACTCTGGTATATGAACAAGCAAGAGGGGACCAGATCCTATCTCCTGTGCAGACTGGCTCTCCTAGTGGGAATTCCTGGATCAACACAACATGACAATGTGGGCTATGTACATTCTTCCCAATAGGAATCTTGTGGCAGACTCTGGGCAGATCCTGGACCAAATACATGAATGGATGCTTTACAGGGATGTGTTCCTGGAAATAGTCCACCATTGGAGTACTCTACACACAGACTTATTTGCCTCCCCCGTGAACAGACAACTTCCAAAATTCTGTGCCAGAGTCCCAAATCCTCTGGCTTTGAAAGTGGACACCTTCTCCTCATGGAAGGTCATGTTCCTGTACACATTCTCTCCCCTTCCTCTAATATCAGAAGTCCTGCTCAAAATCCGGCAGGATCAACCAGCAATCTTAATGGTGTCTCTCTTTTGTCCAAGACATAATTGGATGTTCTTCGTGTTTCACTGTTGCAGTCATTACATTTGGGTAATCTGCTGGCAGGTTGCCCTCAGTCAGCCTGAATAACAAAGTCTTGGGTCCTGCGTCGGTTGCTGTCCCCTCATCCATGACGTCAGGTCATCAGGGGTATAAGACATGTAGCCGACTCCATTTTAATCAGTCTTTCTTGCTGCGTGGTGCCCGAAGCAGAAGCAGTTCGCAAGTGCCGGTCAGCCGACTCCTGAAATTTTCGTTTTCGAGTTTCAGAACTGAAGTCTTCAAACTAAAGCTAAGTACCCGCTAGAAACTTTTTCTTGCTCCTTACCGATGTCAATAAAAGTTAATAATTGTATTACTTGTGGGAAGCAAATACCTCGTAAGGATTTTCATTTGTACTGTATTCCTTGCCAAGGCCCTGATCACAACGTGCCTTGCTGTCGGTTTTGTGCTAAATTTAACCAACGCACTATTAAGCATCGGTATATTTTTGCTTCTAAATACTTTGGTTCAAGATTTAACTATCCTGAAATGTCGTCTGTTAGCAATCTGACTACAGGAATTCACAAAAAACGCAAAGAAAAAGACAGACCATCTAGGTCCAGAACCGATGACTAATCTTCTCCTAAGCCAGTCGCCGGTTCACCGGTACTCAGTGAGGCGCTTTCACAGCCCCTGATGCCCGCTATATTAGAGTTGCAGGCCTGTACTGAGACCCATTCGGAGTCCGGTATGCCGTGAGATTCTTCAGGTATTGAACCCACAGATGTCTCTCCCTTGGATGGGTCCGGAGCCGCTGAGCAGGTACCGGCTTCTAAGGGTGTTCAGGCCTAAAGATTTGTATATCAAACAGACGCCATCATCAAAAACAAGGCCAAAACCAACTTCTGTGTCTATAAAAAACCGACACATGAGCCACGTGCTCAGATCCCTATGCCTAAAAAACAAATGATCAAAATGGTTGAGGATTTAATTACCTTGATCAGGGGTTCCCAACCCCCTCCTGCTAAGAGACCTCGGCAAGGCACTGATTATGAATCTTCAGATCAGGTTTCCATTTCTTCTGATTCATCTTCTGATCAGGAATTTTCTATCCCACCTTATGAGGACTCTGATGCAGAAGAATCCATCCGTTCTGCTTCTCCTGAGGATTTTTCTTTTGGAGAGACTTTGCATACCTTAAGGGAACATTTTCACTGGGAGAGTCAGGACTTTTCAGAATCCAAAAAGAGGCTTGGGGATTTCCTTCTTCCTCAGCATAGGCCTTTGGCTATACCTCCTGTTTTAGACATTGTTGTTGATGTTTTCTCAGAATCCAGCATGGCTCCTGATTCCCTGCTTCCGGCTCCTAGTAAGCCAGACAGATATTACAGGGTTTCTGACTCCCACAAGTTTCTTTTCAAAAATCCTACTGCTGACCCTGAAACTATTTCTCAGGGTCCCAAGAGGGCTAAGGCTTCTACAGCTAAAAATCCTACCCCTTCTGATAGAGACTCTAGGGTGCTGGATAGATGGGGTAAGGTTTATACATCTGCAACCCTGACAATCAGGGCTTTAAACTGTCAAGTTCATATGCTTAAATATCAACAGCAGCATTTTACTGAAACAGAAAATTATGTTGATTTCTGATTGTGTGGAAAATAGAGAGTAACAGGAATTATTGCATTTAGCTGAACAAGTTGGAAAGCATACTTTGCAATGTGGTTTTCATTCCTTGAAGGCCTCTTGCAGGGCTGCCATAACTGGATCTGTGATGATAAAACCTGCTTGGCTCAAGGAGCAAAATCTGACTGATCATGTTAAAGCTAAATTATTGGATGTTCCTTTACAGCAGGACAGTCTGTTTGGTAATAAGGCACAGGAAGTTTTAAAAAAGATGGAAGACAAAGCTAAATCTATGCAAACTGTAAAGGATTTCTTGCAAGTGCAGCCACCCAGGTTCAGTAGGCACTGGCCTACTAAGAATTGGTCCTTTCCAGTGCCCAACAGAGCCGCTCAGGTCAAACCCAGACACACCAAAGGCTCCAGGTTTCAGTCACAAGGATCTTACAGGACAAAACAATGAGGTGCCTCCACCTCCAAATCGGGAAGATGGTAAGCAGTCTCAATGACTTTCCTCTGCCATTTCCAAGCACTTATCTTTTGGCAGCCCCTTTGGAGGGAAAGCTAGCACTTCATGCTCAAAATTGACATCTAATTACATAGGACAAGTGGATCATAAATATAGTATCCCAGGGGTACAGATTTCATTTCCATACGTTGCCAATTCCAAACGGATGGCCAGATCTGCCCCCAAGTCAGTGGGCAGAGGCCCAGAAACAAGTCAAGTCCCTCATGGATATGGGGGCTATTCAACCTGTACCAGAAAAGGAAAAAGGACAAGGTTTTTATTCAAGACTTTTCCTGGTACCCAGAAAAGACCAATCATGGCGTCCAATTCTGGACTTATCCATTTTAAATAATTTCCTGGACATTCCAAAATTCAAGATGCTGACTCTACAACAGCTACTGCCTATGCCAGGCAAGAATGCCTGGATGGTAACTCTAGACTTAAGAGGCTTATCTGCATATCCCAGTCAGGGAATCTTGCAGAAGATACCTCCGCTTCAAAGAAGGCTATTTGCATTACCAGTTCTCTGCACTGCCCTTTGGCTTATCTACTGCGCCCAGAGTCTTCACAGTGTGCCTGGTACCAGTAATTGCATTCTGCAGACAAAGAAACATTCAAATTTATCCTTATCTGGACGATTGTCTAATGCAGGCAGAGGGCAAGGACACTCTTCTACAACATCTGGTGTTTGTAAAAAGGCTTCTAACATGCCTAGGGTACACCATAAATGAAAAGAAATCACACCTGGTACCCCCTCAAAGAATTACATTTCTGGGTGCAAGCTTGAATATAACTGCCCAGTGGCCAGACAAACAAATTCAGTTGATAACATACTTCAAGCAAGTGGCCACAAAAACCCAGCTGTCTGCAAGACAAATTCTGCAGACTTTGGGGTTCATGGCATCTTGCATTCTACTAATTCCATATGCAAGACTGCATATAAGGAAACTTCAATGGTACCTAAAAAACTTATGGAGTCAACATTGTCACAGCCTGGAAACAATGATTCCCCTCATTCCTTGCCTGCAACAGGAGTTCCTTTGGTGGGCAGAGGCCTGTCACCAAAACAAGGGACTGTCATTCATTCTACCCCCTGCCACCCAAACCCTGACTACATACACATCAGACTATGCTTGGGGGGCCCATCTGGCAGGGAGAGCATTCAGGGTGAATGGAACCCAAATCAAATGCACCTACATATCAACCAGAAAGAAATGCTAGCTGTGCAGAATGCTCTGACAGCCTTCAAGGACTTCCTTCATCCAGGACAACTACTGATAAAGACGGACAACACCACAGTTATGTGGTACATAAACAAGCAGGGGGTACCCACTCCTACCTCCTTTGCAGACTAGCTATGGCCTTGTGGAACACAGCCTTGACTTAACAAATGCATCTACAAGCTCAGTTCTTGCCGGGAAAGCAAAATACTCTGGCAGACGACCTAAGCAGAAATCTTATGGACCCACACGAATGGAAACTGGATCCACAAATCTTCAGCATGTTGACACAAAAATGGTGGAGCCCAGACATAGATCTATTTGCCTCTCCACAAAACTACCAGTTGGACACATTCTGCACAAGGACTCATCACAAAAAAGCTTGGAAAGTGGATGCCCTATCAGTCTATGCTTTTCCCCCTCTGCCTCTTCTCTCCAAGGTTTTACTAAAAAAGGAAAAAACAAAAATGATTCTGATTGCTCTGGACTGGCCTCGCCACCACTGGTACCTGCTTCTAAGGAATATGTCGCACCTTACTCAGTGCTACTTGCCTCGACACCTCAGCTACTGCCTCAGCAGAACTATAAAATTCTGCACACTTCGCTCCAAACTCTGAATCTTGCAGAATGGCTACCATCTCTCAGTAAACCTGTGATGGATGTCCTTTTGGAGGCTAGAAAGCCTAGTACTAGAAAATCTTATGCTGATAAATGGAAGAGATTCTGTGCCTGGAACCAAGCAAAAGGAATAAGTGCAGCAATGCCCAATATTCCTCAGATTTTGCAATATTTAACTGAGATGCTTCACAAGGGCCTATCTTTTTCTTCTATAAAAATCCATGCCTCTGCCATCTCGGCTCATTACAACACAGAGCCTCCTGTCTTTTCTCATCCCCTGCTAAAGCAGTACCTCAGAGGGGCCAAAAATTTGAGACCTCCCAGGAGAGCACCGACTCCTGCATGGGACCTCAATTTTGTGCTGGAAAAACTCACCCTACCTCCTTTTAAAACAGATGTTACTGCAGACGTAAAATTTCTTTCTTGAAAGACCGCCTTTCTTTTAGCAGTCACTTCAGCTAGAAGGATTTCGGAACTTCAGGCTCTCATGGCAGTGGAGCCTTTCATTATCTTTTACCTGGACAGGGTGGCCCTCAGGACCAGTCCTTCTTTTATGCCTAAGGTGGTATCCAGTGCGGCTCTTCACCAGACAATTCATCTGACAACTTTTTTTCCAAATCCGCAGAGCAAGGGGGAGCGGATTCTACATTCATTGGATGTACACAGGCAACTACGATTCTACTTAAACAGGACAAAATCTCTAAGAAAGTCTGAGCAACTACTGGTGGCATTTGCTGCAGGGACAGGTGGGAAGGCTATACCAAAGCAGACTATTTCAAAATGGATAAGCCGTTGTATTCATTTCTGCTACGTGCACCATGGTAAACCTGTCCCTAAGGGGATCAGATCCCATTCCACCAGGGCTGCATCTACTTCTGCAGCCTTTCTCAGAGGGGTTCCTACCAGAGACATTCTAGAAGCTGCTACTTGGAGCTCAGTTCATACGTTCACAAAACATTACCATTTACCTCTCTATTCTAAATCCAGGGCAGGCTTTGCCACTGCTATCCTGCAGCGCCTTGTAGCCGCTCCTAATGCTGTATAATTCCATCCTCCCATCCATAGCTTTGGGATTCTACCAAAATGTATTCACTGCATCAGTGAAACGCGAAGAACAGTACAGTTGTGTACACTTACCATAAATGTAGATGTTTGAGTGTATTCACTGTTGCAGTCCGGGTTACCTACCCGCCAGCCCCCTTTCTTCTCTCTTATTATACCTATTCTTTCTTTCACTATGCTCAAAAGCCTTTGTGGTGTATTTGCTTTTAGTTGGAGGTAAAGTTTTTGTGTTCTAAAATACACGCGCATATATATATATATATATATATATATATATATATATATATATTTTTTTTTTTTTTTGCTCCCCATTTGGGGGGCACCTGACATCTGGGGCAAGAAAAAATGATTAAAATGGCGTTGGCTGCATGTTTTATACCCCTGACGACCTGACGTCATGGAAGAGGAGACAGCAACCGACGCAGGACCTTTGTTATTCAGGCTGACTGAGGGCAACCTGCCAGGAGATTACCCAAATGTAATGACTGCAACAGTGAATACACTCGAACATCTACATTTATGGTAAGTGTACACAACTGTACTTTCCCCTTTCTCCTGCAATTAGCCAAGGGCCATCATCACATGTTACCCCTCAGAGTGGACCTTCTCACACAGAACAGAGTATCCCTTGTAAATCCACACCTGTCAACACTACAGTTGACACTGTGGGTGGTAGGATGCAAATTCCTTTCAGAAACCTTTTCTCTGAGGACGTACTCAGGGTTTTGCAGGAGGCCAAAAAACCCAACACTATAAAGTCTTGCGTTTCCAAATGGAAACAGTTTTCACTATGGTGACTCTGAGAACCAAGACCCACTGGCAGTGGGAATAACACTGGTTCTGGAATATTTGTGTGAACTGCTCTCAGCTGGCCTGGCTTATTCGTCAGTTAAAGCCTGGCCATCTCTGCTTGTCTACCTTTACCCCCTGGCATCCATGTTTGAGGTAAAACAATTTCTTAAAGACGTCTTCCACATTAGGCCTTCCAGGAAACCTATTCTTCCTTTTTGGGACCTTTAAGTTTGTTCTGGAGAAATTGACATTGTCCCCATTTAAACCCACAACTTCTGCCTCCCTCAAACATTGCTCATGGAAAACTGTCTTACTAGTAGCCCTGACGTCAGCTAGAAGGGTCTCGGAACTCCCAAACCCTGATCGCTGTCCCCTCCTTGTCGGTCCTTTCATAAGGACAGGGTATCATTGAGAACTAACCCTTGATTTATGCCCGGAGTGGTTAATGGGCTATCCCTTAACCAGTCTATTCTACTACCAACCTTATTCCCTTTTCCACAAAGTCACAGTGAGAGGATTCTGCACTCCCTTGATGTTCACAGGCAACTGAAGTATTACCTGGACAAGACAAAACCCCCTCAAAATCTGAACAGCTTTTTATTAATTTTCACCCTAGGGCTCCTGGTCTACCTGCATCCAAGCAGACCATCTCTTCTTGGATTTCTAAAACTATCTGCATTTGTTACACTCACCATGGAAAGGATCTCGTTGCACCTGTGAAAGCCCGATATTCATAGTGTTTCACTGTTGCAGTCATTACACTTGGGTTATCCTGCTGGCAGGCTACCCGCAGTCTGCCTGAATTCCAAAGTCCTGGTCCGGCGTCGGTTGCTTTCACCTCTTCCCTGACGTCAGTGCGCCAGGGGTATAAAAGATGCAGCCAACGCCATTTCCTTTAGTCTTTCTTGCCACGCGGTGCCTGAAGCAAAAGCAGTTCGCAAGTGCCGGTCAGCTGACTCCTGAGTTTTTCAAAACTAAATTTCAGATCCGAAGTCTTCATTAAAGCTGAGTACCCCGTTGGGGAAACTTTTTTCTTGCTCCAGACCGATGTCAGAAAAAGTTAACAATTGTATTTCTTGTGGGAAGCAAATACCTCATAAGGATTTTCATTCTTACTGTATTCCTTGCCTCGGCCCTGACCACGACGTTGCTAGCTGTCGGTTTTGTGCTAGATTTAACCAATGCACTATTAAGCATCGGTACAATTTTGCCTTTCATTACTTTGGCCGAAGATTTAATTATATAATGCCGTCGGAACAGCCAACGACCGGAGTTTATAAAAAGCGCAAGGAAAATGAAAAGGACAGACATCTGAGGTCCAAAACCGACGAGACCTCCGCTAGGCCGGTCGCCGGTTCTCAGTGAGGCACTTTCACAGCCCCTGACGCCCGCTACCTCAGAGCCACAGACAGCTTCTGACTCCCTCGTGGAGCCGACTAGGCCTCTGGATACTCAAGGTATTGGACGCTCAGAAACTATTCCCTCAGATGGGTCCGGAGCCGCTGAGCAGGCATCGGCTTCTGAGGGTGTTTTCCGACCTACACAGTTCTATGTAAAGCCAACCTCAGCTTCAAAGGCAAAGATTAAAGCAGCTCTAAAGACAAAGAAACAAGTACAGCATTCTCCTACACAGACATCCATGCCTAAAAAACAGATGCTTAAAATGGCCGAAGATCTAATTACTTTGATCAGGGGATGTTCGTGTTTCATTGTTGCAGTCATTACACTTGGATTATCCTGCTGGCAGGCTACCCGCAGTCGGCCTGAATTCCAAAGTCTAGGTCCGGCGTCGGTTGCTGTCACCTCTTCCTTGACGTCAGTGCGTCAGGGGTATAAAAGATGCAGCAGACACCCATTTTCTTCAGTCTTTCTTGCCGCACGGTGCCCAAAGCAAAAGCAGTTAGCAAGTGCCGGTCGGCCGACTCCTGAGATTTTCAAAAACGAATTTCAGATCTGAAGTTTTCATTAAAGCTAAGTACCCTGTTGGGGAAACTTTTTTTCTTGCTCCAGTCCGATGTCAGAAAACGTTAACAATTGTATTTCTTGTGGGAAGCAAATACCTCATAAGGATTTTCATTCTTACTGTATTCCTTGCCTAGGCCCTGATCACAACATTGCTAACTGTCTGTTTTGTGCTAGATTTAACCAACGCACTATTGAGCTTCAGTACGATTTTGCCTTTCATTACTTTGGCCGAAGATTCAATTATATAACGCCGTCTGAACAGCCAACAACCGGAGTTTATAAAAAACGCGAGGAAAAAGAAAAGGACAGGCATCCGAGGTCCAAAACCGACTACGAGGCTTCCGCTAAGTCGGTCTCTGGTTCGCAGTGAGGCGCTTTCACAGCCCCTGGCGCCCGCTACCTCAGAGCCACAGGCCACTGACTACTCCCACGTGGAGCCAGCTAGGCCTCTGGATACTCAAGGTATTTGGCACTCGGAAACTATTCCCTGAGATGGGTCTGGAGCCATTGAGCAGGCATCTGCTTCTGAGGGTGTTTTTCACACCTACACAGTTATATGTAAAGCCTACTTCAGCTTCCAAAGCAAAGACTAAAGCAGTTCTAAAGACAAAGAAACAAGTACAGCATTCTCCTGGACAGACTACCATGCCTAAATAACAGATGCTCAAAATGGCCGAAGACCTAATTACCTTGATCAGGGGTTCCCGTCCCCCTCCTGACAAGAGGCCTAGGCAAGAGACAGAATATGAATCTTCAGATCAGGTTTCCATTTCCTCTGACTCCTCTTCTGAACAGGAATACTCTCTTCCTCCTTATGAAGATTCTGATGCTGAAGAATCTATCCCTTCAGCTTCACCGCCTGAGGATTATTCTTTTGGGGAAACCCTGCATACCATGAGGGAGCACTTCCACTGGGAGAGCCAAGACTACTCAGAATCTAAGAAAAGGCTTAGAGATTTTCTTTTACTACCTCAGCACAGGCCTTTGGCTATTCCTTCTGTGTTAGACATTGTAGATGATGTATTTTCAGAGTCCGGACTTCCTCCTGATTCTTTACCTCCTGCCCCTGTTAAACCAGACAGATACTACAGGGTTCCAGATTCACATAAATTTCTTTATAAAAACCCTGCTGCTGACCCAGAAACTATTTCTCAGGGTCCCAAAGGGGTCAAGGCTTCTACTGCAAAAAACCTTATCCCCTCTGATAGACATTCAAGGGCACTAGACAGATGTGGAAAAATGTTTACACTTCTGCTACTTTGGCTGTGAGGGCTTTAAATTGTCAATTTCATATACTTAAATATCAGCAATACTTAATGTCACTGCTAAAACAGAAAATGTTGGCAAATTCTGATTGTGCAGAAAATAAGGAAATGCAGGATTTATTGCATGCAACTGAACAAGTGGGAAAGCATACATTGCAATCTGGTTTTGTTTCTCTGGAGGCCTCTTGCAGGGCTGCAGTTACAGGTTCTGTCA
Source organism: Protopterus annectens (assembly GCF_019279795.1). Lineage (NCBI taxonomy): Eukaryota > Metazoa > Chordata > Ceratodontiformes > Protopteridae > Protopterus > Protopterus annectens. The sequence goes on from NC_056728.1 coordinate 858,284,399, forward strand.
TTAGGAGGCATGCTTGGTTAAAGGAACATAATCTGCCTGATCATGTTAAAGCAAAATTATTGGATGTTCTATTACAGCATGATACTTTATTTGGTGTTAAAGCAGAGGAGGTGTTGAAGAAAGTGGAGGCAAAGCGAAATCTATGCAAACAGTAAAGGATTTCTTACAGGTACAGCCACCCAGATTTAGCAGGAACTGGCCTACAAAGAATTGGTCCTTTCCAGTGTCAGACAGGCCACAAAGAGGCAGATACAGGCGCCAGCCCCAGGGCTCATACAGGCCTAAACAGTGGGGCGCTTCTACCTCCAAAAGCAGAGAAGACAAATCACAACCATGCAGGAAACGGTCCCAATGACTTTCCTCTGCCAGCACCAAGCACTTATCTTTTGGCAGCCCCCTTGGGGAGAAAACTAGCACTTTCTTCTCAAAATTGGCACATGATCACCCAGGACAAATGGGTCTTGAATATAGTGTCCCGGGACTACAGATTCCACTTTCACACCCTGCCAAGGGCAAAAGGTATGCCAGACCTGCTACACAATCAATGGGCAGAGGCACAAAAACAAGTTTCATCCCTCATGGACATGAGGGCCATTCAGCAAGTACCACAGCAAGAGCAGGAACAAGAATTTTACTCAAGACTTTTCTTGGTACCCAGAATAGTCAAAGCCTGGAGACCAATACTGGACCTGTCTATTCTAAATGCATTTCTGGACGTTCCAAAATTCAAAATGTTGACTCTGCAGTGGCTTCTGCCCATGCTGGACAAGAAGGATTGGCTTGTAACTTTGGACCTAAAAGAGGCATACCTGCATATTTCAATCAGACAATCTTGCAGAAGATACCTCAGATTCATAGCTGGCTCAATGGACTACGAATTCTCTGCACTGCCCTTTGGCTTATCTACTGCTCCCAGGGTCTTCACAAAATGCCTGGCACCAGTGATTGCATTTTGCAGACAGAGGCATTCAAATATATCCTTACTTGGACGATTGCCTTATTCAAGCAGAGAACAAGGACATTCTACTAAAGCATCTGGTGTTTGTAAAAAGATTACTAATTTGCCTAGGGTATACAGTAAACAAAAATAAATCAAAACTAGTACCCTCTCAAGAGATATTCCTGGGTGCCAGCTTAAATACAACTACCCAGATGGTTTACCTCACGCCTGACAAACAGAGGCAACTGACTTCTTACTTCAAAATTTTGGCAACAAAGACCAAGTTATCTGCAAGAAAAATTCTGCAGGCTTTGGGCTTTATGGCATCCTGCATTCTGCTAATTCCATATGCCAGACTGCATATGAGGAAACTACAATGGTATCCAAAAAGTGTTTGGACTCAACATTGTCACAGCCTGGAAACATTAATTATCCTCATTCCTTGCCTGCAACAGGAGTTTCGATGGTGGGCACAGGCCTGTCACCACAACAAGGGACAGCCATTCACCCTACCCACAGCCAGGCAGTCAATAATAATAGATGCTTCAGATTATGCCTGGGGGGCCCACATGACAGGAAAAATGTATTCAGGGCACATGACCCACAAGCCAAAGGCATCTTCATATCAATCAAAAAGAGATGCTAGCTGTTCAGAATGCCCTGACAGCTTTCAAGGATCTACTCCATCCAGGGCAACTACTGATAAGGACGGACAATACTACAGTCATATGGTACGTAAACAGGGAGGCACTCATTCCTACCCACTCTGCAGACAAGCCATGACTTTGTGGGACACAGCATTGACTTATCAAGTACACCTGCAAGCACAATTCCTGCCAGGAAAGAAAAATACTCTAGCAGACGAACTAAGCAGAAACCTCACGGATCCCCACAAGTGGAAACTGGATCCACAAGTCTTCAGCATGAGAATAAAGAAATGGGGATGCCCAGACATAGATCTATTTGCCTCCCTTCACAACTGCCAACTACAGAGATTCTGCACAAGGACGTATCAGAAGCAAGCATGGAAAGTGGATGCTCTATCATTCAGCTGTAAAACCCTAACGGTATATGCTTCTCCTCCTCTGCCTCTCCTCCCCAAGGTACTCCTAAAAATCGGACAAGAGAAGGCAAAAATGATTCTGATTGCTCCAGACTGGCCCCGCCAGCACTGGTACCCAATCCTAAAGAGCTTGTCTCAAGGCCCAGCCTGGACATAGTCTCTAATTCCTCATTTACTGACCCAACGAAACAATCAAATCCTGCACAGCCAACTCAGAACCCTAAAAATGGGAGCATGGCAGATAATGTAGCCATTCAGAACACACCTCCCTAAAGCAGTGATGGATGTTATTTTGGAGGACAGGAGGCCCATTACCAGAAAATCTTATGCAGAAAAATTGAAAAGATTCTGTGCTTGGAACCAGGCACAAGGAATTAACATATTTGTACCAAATATTCCTCAGATTTTACAATACCTAACTGAGATGCTGGACAAAGGCCTATCCTTTTCATCAATTAAAATCCATGCCTCTGCCATTTCAGCTCATTACAATACGGAACCACCAATTTTTTCGCATCCGTTGCTAAGACAGTACCTCAGAGGGGCCAAAAACATAAGACCTCCAAGGAGAGCACAAATACCTGCATGGGACCTCAATTATGTCTTGGAAAAACTCACACTGCCTCCTTTTGAGCCAGCCAATACAGCTGAAATAAAGTTCTTATCCTGGAAAACAGCTCTGCTCCTAGCAATAACCTCTGCAAGACGAGTCTCATGAGTTACAGGCACTCATGGCTGTGGAACCTTTTATCATTTTCCATCCAGACAGGGTTTCTCTGAGGACGAACCCGACATTTATGCCTAAGGTAATGTCCAGTGTGGCCCTTAACCAAACCATTCATTTGCCTACCTTTTATCCAAACCCACAGAATAAGGGTGAGAGACTCCTGCATTCTTTGGACATACACAGGCAGCTACGCTTTTACTTGGACAGAACTAAAGCTTTCAGAAAGATTGAGCAACTCTTAGTAGCATATGCTGCAGGATCACAAGGAAAGGCTATCTCAAAGCAGACTATTTCAAAATGGATAGGCCACTGCATTCGTTTCTGTTATTCACAACATGGCAAATTAGTGCCTAAGGGCATTAGGCCTCACTCAACCAGAGCAGCAGCCACTTCAGCAGCCTTCCTCAGAGGAGTACCAACCAAAGATATTTTAGAGGATGCAACTTGGAGTTCAGTGCACACCTTTACCAAGCGCTACCACTTACCTCTCTACTCTAAATCCAGAGCAGGCTTTGCCACTGCAGTTCTGCAGGGCCTTATAGCTTCTCTTAATCCTATTTAGACCCAGCCACCCAACCTCAGCTTTGGGATTCAACCCAAGTGTAATGACTGCAACAGTGAAACACGATGAACATAGTACAGTTGTGTACTTACTATAAATGTTGATGTTCGAGTGTATTCACTGTTGCAGTCCAGGTTACCCACCCACCATCCCCCTTTTCTTTGCTGGGACTTATCTGTACTTCTTTATCCTATACAACATATGTGGTGTAATTGCTTGTAGATGAAGGAAATGTTTATTTTTGTGCATGCGTACATATTGTCATAATTTTCAGCCTATCAATTTTGGGCACCTGACGTCTGGGGCAAGAAAAACTGAAGAAAATGGCGTCGGCTGCATCTTTTATACCCCTGGGGCACTGACGTCAGGGAAGAGGCGACAGCAACCAACGCCTGACCTAGACTTTAGAATTCAGGCCGACTGCGGGTAGCCTGCCAGCAGGATATCCCAAATGTAATGACTGCAACAGTGAATACACTCGAACAGCTACATTTATAGTAGGTACACAACTGTACTTTCCCATCCCCCTCCTGATAAAAGGCCTAGGCAAGAGACAGAATATGAATCTTCAGATCAAGTTTCCATTTCCTCTGACTCCTCTTCTGAACAGGGATACTCCCATGTTCATCGTGCATACAGCTGCAGTCATAACAGATGGGATTTCCTGCCATCAGGCGGGTCCTCGGTCGGCCGAATTCCAAAGTCTAGGTCCGGCATCGGATGTCGTCGCTTCTTCCCTGACGTTAGTGCGACAGGGGTATAAAAGAACCAGCCGACGCCATTTTCTTCCGTCTTTCTTGCCGCGCGGTGCCCGAAGCAGAAGCAGTTCGCAAGTGCCGGTCGGCCAGCTCCTGAGATTACGAATATTTTTCAACCGAAGTCTTCTTGAAAGCTAAGTACCCCGTTGGGGAAACTTTTCTTGCCTCAGACCGATGTCAGACAAAGTTAATAATTGCATTTCATGTGGGAATCAAATACCGCATAAGGATTTCCATTCCCTCTGCATTCCTTGCTTAGGCCCAGACCACGACGTCTCGGCCTGTAGTTTTTGTGTTACATTCAACAGACGCACTATTAAGTGTCGGGTGTAGTTCGCCCAACACTATTTTGTTAAAAAGTTTAATTGCATTATGTCGTCGGATACTCCGACTCCAGTTTTGAGTAAAAGACGCAAAGATAAGGACCGACATACGAGGTCCGCGACTTCTACCGACACCACGCTAAAGCCGACTACAGGTGCTCCGGTTCTCAGCGAGGCGCCTACGCAGCCCCTGACTACCGATGACACTTCATTAGCGGTGTCTTCTGTGCCCGAGGTCGCAGGCTCTTCGGCCCACACCCCGACTACAGATACCGAAGCCACTCTTGGCGGGGAAACTCAGAGTTTAGACAGGCCTGCCATCGCTCAAGATGTCTTCAGGCCTTCTTCTTCTTTTTTCCATTAAGGCTTTCACTAAATCTAAAGCAGCCGTGCATACTAAAAGACAAGCTCCACAGGGCCTCTCTCAAGGCCCCATCCCTAAAAAGCAGATGTTCAAAATGGCTGAGGATTTGATTACTCTTATCAGGGGTTCTCAACCCCCCTCGGACAAAAGGCCCAGAGTGGAGGAAGAATACCCTTCCTCGGACCAGGCCTCCATTACTACAGAACATTCTGAAGACCAGGAACATTCATATTCCCCTTTTGAAGATTCTGATGCAGAGGAGTCCATTCCCTCTGTCTCCCCCCTGAGGACTTCTCTTTTGGGGAAACCTTGCATACCTTGAGGGAGCACTTCCACTGGGAAGGCCAAGATTACTCAGACTCCAAGAAAAGGCTCAGGGATTTCCTTTTGCTCCCTCAGCACAGGCCTCTGGCTATCTCTCCTGTCTTAGACATACTAGATGATGTGTATTCAGAGGCCAGTCTTAACCCAGATTCTTTACCTCCAGCTCCAGTCAAGCCTGATAGGTATTACCGGGTTCCTGATTCACACCAATTCCTATACAAGAGCCACGCGGCTGACCCAGAAACTATTTCACAGGGTCCCGAGGGAATTAAGGCCTCCACTGCCAAAAATCCATTACCTTCAGAGAGAGATTCCAGAGCTTTAGAAAGGTGGGGGGAAAAAGGTATACACCTCGGCCACCTTAACCATGAGGGCATTAAACTGTCAGTTCCATATGTTAAAGTATCAACAGTTTTTGTTATCTCAGTTGAAAAGCAAAATGTCACAACCTGAACAACCAGACTTGAAGGAGTTGCAGGATTTGTTGCATAGTGCAGAGCAAGTGGGTAAACATACCTTGCAATGTGGTTTTGATGCTTTAGAGGCCTCATGTAGAGCTGCTGTTACAGGATCAGTCATACGTAGACATGCTTGGCTCAAAGAGCAAACCTTACCAGATCATGTCAAAGCTAAATTACTAGATGCACCTCTTCAAAAAGATGTATTGTTTGGTGTTAAAGCTGAGGAGGTATTAAAGAAAATGGAGGAAAAGGCAAAATCAATGCAAACCGTGAAAGATTTCCTACAGGTACAACCTCCAAGTTTCAGTAGAAATTGGCCTTCAAAAAACTGGTCCTTTCCAGCCACGGACAGACCTCAAAGAGGTAGATACAGGCGCCCAAGGGGTAGAGGGCAATCTCAAGGATCATTTAGAGGCAGACAATGGCAAGTACCTACACCAAGAGGTGGTGAGGATAGTTCACAGCCATTCAGAAAGCAGAACCAATGACTTCCCCTTTGCATGCCAAGCAAGGCTCAAATGGCAGCACCTTTAGGCGGAAAACTGGCATTATTTTCGAAAAATTGGCATATTGTCACAAAAGACAAATGGATCCTGGACATTATAGACAGAGGCTACAGATTCCACTTTCACACCCTTCCAAAAATGAGAGGCTTGCCAAACCTGCCACACAATCAAAAGGGCAGAGGCACAAAAACAAATTTCAGATCTCATGGACATGAAAGCTATTCAAGAGGTACCTGCACAAGAACAGGGTCAATGTTTTTATTCCAGACTATTCCTGGTACCAAGGAAGGGCAAAGATTGGAGCCCTATTTTGGACCTATCCATCCTAAACACATATTTACTCGTACCAAAATTCACGATGCTCACATTACAGCAGCTTCTTCCCATGCTGGGCAAGGAGTCTTTGCTGGTAACATTGGACCTCAAGGAGGCATACCTGCATGTCCCAATCAGACAAGATTGCAGAAGATACCTCAGATTTCTTGCAGGTTCAACCCATTATCAATTCTCTGCATTGCCCTTTGGCTTATCTACTGTGCCCAGAGTGTTCACGAAATGCCTGGCATCAGTAATTGCCTTCTGCAGACTTCAAGTGATACAAATATACCCATATTTGGACGACTGCCTGATCCAAGCGGACAGCAAACACATACTTCTGAAACACCTGGCGTTTGTAATAATGTTGTTGAATTCTCTGGGATACACAGTCAACAAAAAGAAATCAAGACTAATACCCTCTCAAACAGTAATTTTCCTGGGTGCCAGCTTGAATACAAACACCCAGATGGCCTACCTCACGCCAGAGAAACAAGGGCAACTAACTCAATACTTCAGAAAACTGGCAACCTTCACCAGGCTGACTGCAAGGAAAATCCTGCAGGCTCTGGGATTCATGGCATCTTGCATTCTGCTAATCCTATGTGCAAAGCTGCATATGAGGAAACTTCAATGGTACGTAAAAAACTTATGGTCTCAACACAGCCACAGTTTGGAAAGAATTATACCACTGATTCCATGTCTTCAAAAGGAATTTCTGTGGTGGGCTCAAGCATGCCAAAGAAACATAGGTCTCCCATTCTGCAAGCCTCAAACAAATCAAGTCATCACAACAAACGCCTCGGACTATGCCTGGGGGACGCACATGACAGATCGGTGCATTCAGGGCAAATGGTCCCAAAAAGAAAAGCACCTACACATCAATCAAAAGGAAATGCTAGCAGTAATAAATGCTATTATGGCTTTCAAAGACCTACTGCATCCAGGCCAGCTATTGATAAGGACAGACAACACCACAGTGATGTTGGTACATAAACAAACAGGGAGGAACCCATTCATATCCCCTATGCAGGCTAGCCATGTCTCTTTGGAACATGGCTCTGGAATTACAAATCCAACTTCAAGCACAGTTCCTGCCAGGCAAGGAAAACACGCTGGCAGACAACCTAAGCAGAAATATGACAGATCCACATGAATGGAAGTTGCATCCTCAAGTTTTTACAAAGATAATTAAAGCATGGGGAAGGCCAGACATAGATCTCTCTGCCACCCACAGAAATTACCAATTGACAAAATTCTGCTCAAGGACCTTTCATCCACAGGCCTGGAAAGTGGACGCACTCTCTTTCAGTTGGACAACAATGACAGTTTATGCCTTTCCACCTCTTCCTCAGCTGCCCACAGTTCTATTAAAAGCCAGAGCAGACAGACCAAAGATGATTCTCATTGCTCCAGACTGGCCAAGACAACACTGGTACCCACTCCTGAGAAGCCTGACGCATTCCCCACCATGGATCCTGCCACTAATGCCTCTTCTACTGACTCAGCACAACTTCAAAACTCTTCACAGTCAGCTGAAAACACTCAATCTAGCCGCATGGAGGATTCCTTAAATTCACAACAGACCCTACTCTCCCAAGGAGGTGCAGGATGACATTTTGGAGGCCAGAAGGCCTTCTACTAGAAAAGCCTACTCCGCAAAATGGAAACGGTTTTGTGCCTGGAATGAGAAAAAGGGCCAGAATCCTGGAATACTGAATTTACCTCAAATATTACAGTACCTAGCTGAGATGCTAAGCAGTGGACTTTCATTCTCCTCCATCAAAATCAATGCCTCAGCCATTTCTGCAGAATACAGCACTGATCCTCCTTTATTCTCTCACCCTCTCTTAAGACAGTTCCTCAAAGGGGCTAAGAATATAAAACCCCCAAGGAAGCAACCAGTACCTGCTTGGGACCTCAATTTCATTCTAGAAAAACTGACCCTGCCTCCTTTTGAGCCAGCTGCTTCAACAGAACTGCAATATTTGTCATGGAAAACAGCCTTCCTTCTGGCTATCACCTCAGCACGCAGGGTTTCAGAACTACAAGCCCTCATGGCTGTGCAGCCTTTCATCATTTTCCATCAGGACAGAGTTTCCTTACGAACCAACCCTTCCTTTATGCCAAAGGTAGTATCCAGGGTAGCCTTGAATCAGGCTATCCACTTACCTACCTTTTACCCTAATCCTCAAAACAAAGGAGAGAGACTACTACATTCCTTGGACATTCACAGACAGCTACGTTATTATTTGGACAGAACAAAGCCTTTCAGAAAATCAGAGCAACTTTTTGTGTCCTATGCTGCAGGAGCTCAAGGGAAGCCTATTTCCAAACAGACAATCTCAAAATGGATAGCCCACTGCATACGCTTTTGTTACTCTTTTCATGGTAAAACTGTACCTACAGGCATCAGATCTCACTCCACAAGGGCCACAGCTACCTCTGCAGCTTTCCTCCGGGGGGGGTTCCTACCAAAGATATTTTGGAAGCAGCCACTTGGAGTTCTGTACATACTTTCTCCAAGCACTATCACCTACCATTATACTCCAAATCTAGAGCGGGCTTTGCCACTGCAGTCTTGCAGGGCATCCTGGCTCCTCCTAGTTCCACTTAGTGCCTACCTCCCCTTTTTTAGCTTTGGGATTCTACCCATCTGTTATGACTGTAGCTGTATGCACGATGAACATAGTACAGTTTTGTACCTACCATAAATGTAGATGTTAGAGTGCTAATACAGCTGCAGTCCAGGTTTCCCTCTCTCCTTCCTTTCTTGGGATAGGTCTAATGGCTAACACCTCCTCATACAACCTGATTGGGGTATTCTTTTATGGTGTATTTGCTTGCAACTACTGTTTTTTGATTATATTGCATTGCATTATTACATAAATTTATGTTTTGCCTTCCTTCTGGGGGCACCTGACATCTGGGGCAAGAAAAACTGAAGAAAATGGCGTTGACTGGTTCTTTTATGCCCCTGCCGCACTAATGTCAGGGAAGAAGCGACGACATCCGACGCCGGACCTAGACTTTGGAATTCGGCCGACCGAGGACCCGCCTGACGGCAGGAAAACCCATCTGTTATGACTGCAGCTGTATTAGCACTCGAACCTCTACATTTATGGTAGGTACAAAACTGTACTTTCCTCCCTATGAGGATTCTGATGCTGGAAGAGTCTATTCCTTCAACCTCTCCTCCTGAGGATTATTCTTTTGGGGAAACTCTTCACACCATGAGGGAGCACTTTCACTGGGAGAGCCAAGATTACTCAGAATCTAAGAAAAGACTCAGAGACTTTCTTTTACTACCTTCAGCACAGATCTCTTGCTATCCCCCTTGTTCTAGACATAGTAGATGATATATTTTCAGAGTCCAGCCTGTCTCCTGACTCTTTACCCCCTGCACCGGTTAAGCCAGGCAGATACTACAGGGTTCCAGATTCCCACAAATTGCTATATAAATACCCTGCTGCTGACCCAGAAACTATATCTCAGGGTTCCAAAGGGGTCAAGGCTTCCACTGCGAAAAACCCTGTCCCCTTTGATAGGGATTCTAGGGCACTGGACAGATGAGGGAAAAAAGTTTACACTTCTGCTACCTTGGCTGTAAGGGCTTTAAATTGTCAGTTTCATATGCTTAAATATCAGCAATATTTAGTGTCACTGCTAAAACAGAAAATGTTGACAAATTCTGAATGTCCAGATAACAAGGAAATGCAGGATTTATTGCATGCAGCTGAACAAGTGGGAAAGCATACTTTGCAATGTGGTTTTGATTCACTGGAGGCCTCTTGCAGGGCCGCTGTTATGGGTACTGTCATTAGAAGGCATGCTTGGTTAAAGGAACAAAATCTGCCTGATCATGTTAAAGCAAAATTATTGGATGCTCCTTTACAGCATGAGACTTTGTTTGGTGTTAAGGCAGAAGAGGTATTGAAGAAAATGGAGGCTACAGTGAAATCTATGCAGACAGGATTTCTTACAGGTGCAACCACCCAGATTTAGGAGGAAATGGCCTTCAAAGAATTGGTCCTTTCCAGTGTCAGACAGGCCACAGAGAGGCAGATACAGGCGTCTTAGAGGCAGATCCCAGCCCCAAAGCTCATATAGGCCTAAACAATGGGGTGCTTCTACCTCCAAGAGCGGAGAAGACAAATCACAGCCATATAGAAAACAGTCCCAATGACTTTCCTCTGCTAATACCAAGCACTTATCTTTTGGCTGCACCCTTGGGGGGAAAACTAGCAGTTTTTTCACAAAATTGGCATATAATCACCCAGGACAAATGGATCTTGAATATAGTGTCCCAGGGCTACAGGTTCCACTTTCACACCCTGCTAAAGGCAAAAGGTATGCCAGATCTGCCACAAAATCAATGGGCAGAGGCACAAAAGCAAGTTACATCCCTCATGGACATGAGGGCCATTCAGCGAGTACCACAGCAAGAGCAGGGATAAGGATTTTACTCAAGACTATTCCTGGTACCCAGAAAGGACAAACCCTGGAGACCAATACTGGACCTGTCTATTCTAAACACTTTTCTGGATGTTCCAAAATTCAAAATGTTGACCCTGCAGCAGCTTCTGCCCATGCTGGGCAAGAAGGCTTGGCTTGTAACTTTGGACCTAAAAGAGGCATACCTGCATGTCCCAATCAATCTTGCAGACGATACCTCAGATACATAGCTGGCTCAATCCACTACCAATTCTCTGCACTGCCCTTTGGCTTATCTACTGTGCCCAGGGTCTTCACAAAATGACTGGCACCAGTAATTGCTTTCTGTGGACAAAGGGGAATTCAAATATACCCTTATTTGGACGATTGCCTTATTCAAGCAGAGAACAAAGACATTCTACTGAGGCATCTAGCGTTTGTAAAAAGATTACTAATTTGCCTAGGGTACACGGTGAACGAAAAGAGATCAAAACTAGTACCCTCTCAAGAGAATATTCCTGGGTGCAAGCTTAAATACAACTTCCCAGAGGGCTTATCTCACACCAGACAAACAAAGGCAACTGACTTCTTACTTCGAAATGTTGGCAACAAAGACCCTGTTATCTGCAAGAAAAATTCTGCAGGCGTTGGGCTTCATGGAATCCTGCATTCCACTAATTCCATATGCAAGACTGCATATAAGGAAACTACAATGGTATCTAAAAAGTGTTTGGACTCGACATTACCACAGCCTGGAAACATTAATTACCATCATTCCCTGCCTGCAACAGGAGCTTCGATGGTGGGCACAGGCCTGTCACCACAACAAGGGACAGCCATTCACTCTACCCACGGCCAGGCAGACACTAACAAATGCATCAGATTATGCCTGGGGGGACCCACATGGCAGGAAAATGTATTCAGGGAGCATGGCCAGCAAGCCAAATGCATCTTCATATCAATCAAAAAGAGATGCTAGCTGTTCAGAATGCCGTAACAGCCTTCAAGGCTCTACTTCATCCAGGACAACTGCTGGTAAAGACGGACAGTACTACAGTCATGTGGTACGTAAACAAGCAGGGAGGCACACATTCCTACCCCTTCTGCAGACAAGCCATGACTTTGTGGAACACAGCATTGACTTATCAAGTACACCTGCAAGCAGAATTCCTGCCAGGAAAGTCAAATACTCTGGCAGACGAACTAAGCAGAAATCTCAAGGATCCTCACGAGTGGAAACTAGATCCACAAATCTTCAGCATGATAACAAGGAAATGGGGATGCCCGGACATAGATCTATTTGCCTCCCTGCACAACTGCCAACTACAGAGATTCTGCACAAAGACTTATCACAAACAAGCATGGAAAGTGGATGCCCTATCATTCAGCTGGAAAACCCTTACAGTATATGCCTTTCCTCCACTGCCTCTTCTCCCCAAGGTACTCCTAAAGGTCAGACAAGAGAAGCCAAAAATGATACTGATTGCCCCAGACTGGCCTTGCCAGCACTGGTGCCCAATCCTAAAGAGCTTGTCTCAAGGCCCAGCCTGGACATTACCCCAAATTCCTCATTTGCTGACCCAACAAAACAATCAGATCCTGCACAGCCAACTCAGAACCCTAAATCTGGCTTCATGGCTGATAATGTTACCATTTGGAACACACCTCTCTCTAAAGCAGTTATGGATGTTATTTTGGAGGCCAGGGAGGCCCAGCACCAGAAAATCTTGCACCGGAAAAATGGAAGAGATTCTGCGCTTGGAACCAGGCACAGGGAATGGACACGCTTGTACCAAATATTCCTCAGATTTTACAATACCTAACTGAGATGCTGGGCAAAGGCCTATCCTTCTCATCAATTAAGATCCACACCTCTGCCATTTCAGCTCATTACAATACGGATCCACTTATTTTTTCACATCCACTGCTAAGGCAGTACCTCAGAGGGGCCAAAAACATAAGACCTCCAAGGAGAGCTCCAACACCTGCATGGGACCTCAATTATGTCTTAGAAAAGCTCACACTGCCTCCTTTTGAGCCAGCCAATACAGCTGAGATAAAATACTTATCATGGAAAACAGCTCTGCTCCTAGCAATAACCTCAGCAAGAAGAGTCTCAGAGTTAACAGGCACTAATGGCTGTGGAACCTTTTATTATTTTTCATCCGGACAGGGTTTCTCCAAGGACAAACCCAACATTTATGCCTAAGGTAGTGTCCAGTGTGGCTCTTAACCAAACCATTCATTTGCCTACTTTTTATCCAACCCCGCCGAATAAGGGGGAGAGACTTCTGCATTCTTTGGACATACACGGACAGCTACGCTTCTACTCGAACAAAACTAAAGCCTTCAGAAGGACTGAGCAGCTCTTAGTGGCATATGCTGCAGGATCGCAAGGAAAAGCTATTTCAAAGCAGACTTTCAAAATGGATAGGCCACTGCATTCGTTTCTGCTATTCACAACATGGCAAATCAGTGCCTAAGGGCATTAGGCCACATTCAACCAGAGCAGCAACCACTTCAGCAGCCTTCCTCATAGGAATACCAAACAAGGGCATTTTGGAGGCTGCAACTTGGACTTCAGTGCACACTTTTACAAAGCACTACCACTTACCTCTTTACTCTAAATCCAGAGCAGGCTTCGCCACTGCAGTTCTGCAGGGCCTCATAGCCACTCCTAATTCTGTCTAGGCCCAGCCACCCAACCTAAGCTTTGGGATTCAACCCAAGTGTAATGACTGCAACAGTGAAACACGATGAGCATAGTACAGTTGTGTACCTACCATAAATGTAGATGTTAGAGTGTATTCAGTGTTGCAGTCCAGGTTACCCTCCCTCCATCCCCCTTTCATTGCTGGGACTTATCTGTACTTCTCTATTCTATACAACCTATGTGGTGTATTTGCTTGTAGATGAATGCAATGTTTATGTTTGTGCATGCTTTTTTATGAGCAGAATTTTTAGCCTACCCTTTTGGGGGCACCTGACATCTGGGGCAAGAAAAACTGAAGAAAATGGCATCTGCTGCATCTTTTATACCCCTGGCGCACTGACGTCAGGGAAGAGGCGACAGCAACCGACGCCGGACCAGGACTTTGGAATTCAGGCCAACTGCGGGTAGCCTGCCAGCAGGATAACCCAAGTGTAATGACTGCAACAGTGAATACACTCAAACATCTACATTTATGGTAGGTACATAACTGTACTTTCTACCAGAGCCATGGCTTCATCAAAGGCATTCTTCAAAGGATTGGATAACAGTGCCGTCTTGGAAGCAGCCACCTGGTCTTCATACCTTTACAAAACATTACAAGCTGGATGCTATCTTCAGAGCTAGAGCCAGGTTTGCCAAAGCCAATTGATATGGCTTCTCATAGAAAGCTCTTCTCTCTTGAACTCTGGTATTCTCCCTCAAGTAAAGAATACTGCAGCAATAGAAGAACATAGAAAAGTTGTGTAAAATCTTACCATAACCGTAGATATCTTTCTCTTCACTGCTGCAGTGTTCTGTCCTTCCCACCTTCCCAATTGGTCTCTTGTTCTTCCTGGATGTGTTGACCACGCATTTCCTTAGTTTGGGTTTCCTCCTGGGACATTCAGTTCTGAGGGGGGTATGTGCGTTCATCCGTTTTATGGCCTTCATCCGACTGCAACCGTCAGCTGTACCACGTACCCTATAGTAGCAAAAGACTTTTGTATACTGGCTGATGTTGGCCGACTTCTGGTGGGGATATCCCTCAAGTAAAGAATACTATAGCAGTGTTAGAAGGACATATATGGTTATGGTAAGATTTTACACACCTTTACTTTATCTGGGCATATTCATTCCATAGACCCCAAACTTCCTGTATTGGTTCAGGCATAGTCCTCCGAGGGCTCTGGAGCCTAATCCCCTGAGCTACCTAAGAGGAGGGTTTGCCGTTGGAAACATTTAGACTCACCAACTGAGCCTGTTACTTCAGATTCTTATTTACATGATGGAAAGTGCTCTTCACAATCCCCTCCTGAGGTGATTTCCTTAGCAGAGGTCCTGGAGCTCCTGAGCAGATGGGATCTTGGTCAACTGACCTGCCCAGCCCTCAAATGCAGCAGTATTGTCTGAGGCATATGGAGCAACTTCTACTTCCTGGGTGTTCTGTCCTGCTGACAAGTTGATGGAGTTAGCGGTGAGGAAGTCGTGACAGGAGCCCAGTACCTGCAAGTTGGTCCGGGGGAAGTCTGATAAAATTCTACTCCCTCCTAAGGATGAGCCGTTCTGGGCAAAGATTTCCTTGGTAGACTCCATCTTAACTGATTCAGCCACGAAAAAAAGTGTCTGAAAACTCATCTATCCCTTTGCTCAGGAATGAGTCTGTGACTGTAGACAGACTGTATGCTTCCAGACCCTTTGCTGTCTGGACCGTGAGCTACAGTGCTCATATGACTAGGTTCCGGAAGGATGTCTCTCAACAAGCATTCTTCACCCTAAAGATCTCTATTACCCTGGAGTCACAGAAGCAGTTTCCGACCACTCTGTCAACATTGTCCAGTTCTGCGGCTGTTGCATAACGCAGTGGATGTATTAGCAAGAGTAGACAGAGCAGGCACTGCCATAAGGTGCCACACATGGTTGCATTTGTGTGACTTTGCAGACAACTTTTAAAGCATCCTTCACATATGGCTCTTTTGAATTAACCACCGTATTTGATTCCACATTGTAAGAAAGGATGAAAAAGAGTGGGCAGCATGAAAATCCCTCTGTAGTAGGAGTGAATTAAAGACACCGCAGTGCAACTTTAAGAAGAACCCAAAAGGACCTCATTCATTCTGGTTTTGTAAGTCTAGACATTGGTATGACTCCTGTTCTGGCAGATGAGGTTACTACAATGGATGCAAGCCCAGGAGCTGGGGAGGTTCTCAGAACCAGAAGTACTGTTGGCTCTTCTTTGACAGACATCCCCAGAATCTCTAAATGTTTGCCACACTGCTTCACTCTGGAGGCAATGGGGGGGGGGGGGCATACCATTCTACCTTAATTTGTGGTTTACCATCACACAAGACATATGGGTAAGAGGGATCGTATCCAGAGGTTGTCATATTCCATTTTGGGAAATTCCCCTACCCTCTATTCCCATGCTTGGATGTTCCACCCAATCAGGCAAAGGCTGCTCTACAGGAGGTTTGTTCTCTTCTTGAAATTGTCCTAACGAAGGTCCCACCAGACCAGACTGGGTCAGGCTTTTACTTATGCTTTTTAGTTCCGAAGAAAACGAAGGACCTCTGGCCTGTTTTAACCACAAGTTTCCTAGACAGTTATGCCAAAAGACCCACTTTTGAATGGTCTTTGTGCACTGAATTCTTCTGTGACTTCAGAAGAATGAATGGGTATGCTCTGTAGAGCTCCAGGGTGCCTGTATTCACATAAAGGTAGAGGTGGTATCCAGAAATTTGTGCTTCCAGTTAAGTGCCTGTTATTTCCAATTCAGAAGCCTGCCTTTCTGCTTCACCTCTATCCCCAGGGCATTCACCAAATGAGTGACCATAGTAGCTGCTTAATCTACATCTTCAGGGATTCCATATTTTCCATTACCTAGATAACTGGCTCGTAGCTGCCTCTTCCAAGGAATTTCTTTTTTAAGCAAAGGATTTTCTGTTCTACTTTTTTGCTTCCTTGGGTATTTCAGCAAACCTGAAGAAATCCAACCTGATTATCACTCAATATCTAGTCTGTCTTGGCTGCCATTGTCATGACATGACAGTAACTCTTAATGTCCTTCTATTCTCATGGTGCAACATTCATAACAGCAGGGGAGGTTGCTACCTGCAGCACTGGACATCCAGCCAGTATACCAAAGTTTTTGGAGGTGGGGGTAAGTGCGATGTCTGGTGCCAGAGCAATAAACCGATGTGGGCTATAAAAGTGACGTCTGCACGTATCCCCTTCAGAATTTTTCTGCCGCAGCGAACGTCGGACTCCTGATCACCATCTTGAGAAGCAGTTCGCTCACTTTATTCGGACGACCGATAAGTGCTCTGTTGGGTTTTTTGTTTTTCTTTGTCTAGTTTTCAGATGTATATGTCCACTAAAAAGGGGAAGTCTGCTTGTGGGAGACAAATTCCTCACAGGGGCACGCACGATCAGTGCATTTTTTGCTTAGGCGAGGCCCATGACCATATGTCGTGTGCGATCTGTAAATCTTGTGTACCAAAAACTCTCTGCTGCCGTCTGGCTGTCCTGAAATTATATTTGGAAAACCGAAGACTTTGGCGACTAGTACTAGGAATGAAGGCTGAGGTAGGCACTTTTTGGACGAGCCACCTCGGAAGAAGGCCAAAAAAGTTGGGCCCAATTCCCACGCTGTACCATCCGGTGAAGCTCTTGAGGTAGATAAAAGCCTGGTTCTTCATCTGTTTCTCAACCTATACCAGGAACCTCCGTGGAAGCCAGGATGGCAGAAATGATGAGCATGTTGCTGAGGTAGAATAGCCATCAGTTCCTGATAGCAGAGGGGAACCACAGCCCATGGCATCAGAGGGGCCTACGCCTACCCTACCATCCTCCCAGATCATGTTTGCTAAACAGACACAGCCATCCACTCCTCTGAAGAGGAAACAGAAACTGAAACACCCAGAACAACAACCTGTTCCCGAGTGGGAATTTTTTTCTCAGAACTTTTTCAGGGCATTTCAAGCTCTTCAAACATAGCTACCCCAATCCACCATCCCTCCAGTGCAGGCCTTCGAGGTATCCGAGGAAGAATATTCCTCCTCTGAGGAATCCTTGATCTAGTCTTCACAGATTGATTCCTCCAAGGATTGTATCTCTCCTGAGGAAGAGGATTCCATCAGCCCTGAGTCTCCAGGAGAGGAGTACACCTTTGGAGATACTATCGTTTACATTTTTAAGCACAGTTTTATCCGTGAATGTGCGATGCTGTCAAATGATTCTTTAGTCTGTCCATACCATACTTGGATTCTTCCCCTTTTTACAGTTTTCCATTGTGATTTTCTTTAACAACAAATGATCCTTATGTTCCATATGACTTTCTTTTATTACCTTTTTGTTCTATTGCCATGATTGAGTTTTCTTCTAAATGACTATAAACTTTATCAGGATCACTTCAAGTGTATAGTTTATACATCATCTGAAGGCAAGTTAATGGTCTATAGTTTTTAGGATGGCTTGCAGGTTCATTCTTAAGTAAGAGTATTGATGTCCTTCAAGGATGCATCTGCAGTCCTAACATATGGGTTGTCCTGCCTCAGGCAGCCCTTCGGTCGGCCGGATTCCAAAGTCTGGGTCTGGCCTCGGCTGATGTCGCACTTCACCCGACATCATAGCTGCTATGAATTGGGTATAAAGGCATCAGCCGACGCCATTTTCCTCAGTCTTTCTTGCCGCGCGGTGCCTGAAGCAGAAGCTGTTCGCAAGTGCCGGTCGGTCAGATCCAGAGATTTCTACTACCGAAGACTTCTAAAAAGCCAAGTACCCCGTTGGGGACTCTTTCTTGCCTCAGCCGATGTCAGAAAAAGTAAATAATTGTTTAACTTGTGGGAAACAAATACCTCATAAGGATTTCCACTCTTACTGCCTTCCTTGCTTAGGCCCAGACCACGACGTATCAGCTTGTCTAGTCTGTGCTTCCTTCAACCGACGGACACTTAGACGTCGGTCGGAGTTTGCAGAGGAGTTTTTTGGTCCCGCTTTTGCTTACAAAATGCCGTCGGAGACTCCGACTTCACAATTAGCTAAAAAGCGTAAGGAAAAGGACCAACACTCGCGGTCCGCGGTTTCGGCCGAAACCACGGTTAAGCCAACCGCGAGTGTCTCTGTTTCGGCTGAAACAGAGTCCTCGGTTCTTCCTTCGGCCGAAAGCTTGCCTCCGATAGCCGAGGCCTCACACAGCATGGCTGAATCTGCTACTGAAATTTCTCCTGCTGTAGCAGGCACCCAGGATTTATCAGATACTATTCCTTTAGAAATATCTACTCCTGCACGTGGAGCTGCTAGGCCCCCTGCATCTATGTCTATCGAGGCTTTTTCTAGGGCTAAAGCAGCTAAATCTTCTAAGGCCTTGCCTGCTAAAACCCCCTCACACAGGCCTACCTCTAGTTCCCAAATGCTCAGCCTGGCTGAGGATCTCATTTCTTTGATCAGGGGATCCCAACCTCACCCAGACAGGGCCTCTCAACCCTCCAGAGAAGAGGCCTAGAGCAGAGCCCCCGGATCCAGTTTCTACAGACTATTCCTCGGATGATTCAGAAAACTCAAATCCTCCAGAGGGCCCTTATTCTCCATATGAGGATTCTGATGCAGAAGACTCCATTCCTTCTGCCTCTCCTCCTGAGGAATTTTCTTTTGGGGAAACCTTACATGCTATGAGAGCAATTTCAATGGCAGGGCCAGGATTTTTCAGATTCAAGGAAAAGGCTAAGGACCTTTTTGCATTTACCACAGCATAGGCCTTTAGCCATTCCTCCAGTACTAACAGTTGTGGATGATGCATTTAATGATGCCTGTACTGCCCCTGACTCTCTTCCCCCGGCCCCTGCTAAGCCCGACAGATATTACAGGGTCCCGGACACACACTTTCACTTGTATAAGGCTCCTATTGCAGATCCTGAAACCATTTCACAGGGCCCCAAAGCTGTAGCAGCTGCCTCTGCCAAAAACCCTCTCCCCTCTGAAAGAGAATCTAGAGCATTAGAGAGATGGGGTAAAAAAGTTTATACTTCTGCTACTCTTTCAGCTAGGGCCTTAAACTGTCAATTCCACATGATTAAGTATCAGGAATTTTTGTTAGACCAGCTAAATAAAAAACTGTCCTCTCCTGAACCTATAGACCGCAAGTCCCTTCAAGATTTGGTACATAACACTCAGCAGGTCAGTAATCATTCCTTAAAATGCGGCTATGATGCACTGGAGGCTTCCTTTAGATCAGCTATGACTGGAACAGTGATCAGAAGGCATGCATGGTTAAAAGAGCAATCCTTACCAGACCATGTAAAGTCAAAGCTCCTAGATGCTCCCATGGAGAAACAAAGTTTGTTTGGCTCCCCTGCACAGCAAGTGCTAAAGAAGGTGGAAGAAAAAGCAAAATCTGTCCAAACAGTCAAGGATTTCTTACAGGTCCAGCCTCCGAGGTTTAGTAGAAATTGGCCTTCGAAGAATTGGTCCTTTCCAGACACCTCCAGAGCACAGAGAGGCAGAAATAGGCGCCCAAGAGGCAGAGGTCAATCCAGAGGTGCCTACAGGGGACGTCAGTGGCAGACTAACAACCAGAGAACTACTGCCACAGATCCAGCTACTACCACTTCCACAGGACAGACACAATGACTTGACTCTGATACCGCCTACCAGGGAACAACTGGAAGCACCCTTAGGCGGAAAGCTAGCCTTATTTTCCGTAAACTGGCATTACATTACAGGTGACAAATGGATTTTACAGACAATAGACAAAGGCTACAGGTTTCACTTCCACACTCTACCAAAAAAGAGAGGAATGCTAAACCTACCACCAAACCAAAAAACAAACGCTCTAGGACAAATCAACCACTTACTAAGGATGAGAGCTATACAAAAGGTACCCTATGGAACAAGGACAAGGATTTTACTCCAGACTTTTCCTGGTACCAAGGAAAGAAAACCAATGGAGGCCTATTCTCGACCTGTCCGCTCTGAACACATACCTCATTGTTCCAAAATTCAAAATGCTGACCCTACAGCAACTTCTTCCCATGCTGGGCAAGGAGTCTTGGCTGGTGACTCTAGATCTCAAGGAGGCATACCTGCACGTCCCTATACGACCAGATTGCAGAAGATACCTCAGATTTCTTGCAGGATCAGAGCATTATCAATTCTCAGCATTGCCCTTTGGCTTATCTACTGCGCCCAGAGTATTCACGAAATGCCTGGCATCAGTAATTGCTCATTGCAGGCTTCAGGGAATTCAGATTTATCCATACCTGGACGACTGCCTAATACAAGTGGACAACAAGATCAAATTAACAAAAGATTTGGAAAAGGTTATACAACTACTGCAAGCCCTGGGATACACAGTCAACATGAAAAAGTCAAGGCCGGTACCATCCCAAAGGATAACATTCTTGGGTGCAGAACTGGACACTTCAAATCAGATGGCATTTCTCAC
The DNA here is from genome assembly GCF_019279795.1 of Protopterus annectens. Classification (NCBI taxonomy): domain Eukaryota; kingdom Metazoa; phylum Chordata; order Ceratodontiformes; family Protopteridae; genus Protopterus; species Protopterus annectens. The sequence goes on from NC_056728.1 coordinate 858,305,306, forward strand.
AGCAGAAAAGCAAAAGCAACTACCACTCTATTTCATGGCATTAACAACACAGAACCAGCTTACAGCAAGGAAAGTCCTGCAAGCCCTGGGTTACATGGCATCCTGCATAATATTGATTCCACATGCCAGGCTGCATATGAGGAAGTTGCAATGGTACCTAAGGAATATATGGTCTCAACACAAGCACAGTCTAGAAGCCCAGATTCCAATAATTCCATGCCTGAAACAAGAATTCCTGTGGTGGGCTCAGGCCGGTCAGTTGAACAGAGGACTGCCTTTCCACAAACCTCGCCCAAGCCAGACTATCACCACGGACGCCTTAGACCTAGGCTGGGGGGCACACATGGTGGACAAGTGTATACAAGGCCTATGGACACAGGACCAGCTGAACCTACACATAAATCAAAAAGAGATGCTGGCAGTGAAACAGGCAATTCAGACATTCAGACCGTTTCTTCAACAGGATCATTTGCTGATGAGGACGGACAACACCACAGTCATGTGGTATATCAACAAACAGGGAGGCGCACACACTCATATCCTCTATGCCGGATGGCAATGGACCTGTGGAATGTGGCCCTGAACCTCAACATTCAGCTCCAGGCCATATTTGTGCCAGGAAAAGAAAATATACTAGCAGACACCTTAAGCAGAACTACCACGGATGCCCACGAATGGATGCTGCATCCAGACATCTTCAAATCCATTACAAAGAAATGGGGACTACCAGAAATAGACCTGTTCGCATCCCCACACAACCACCAATTGAGGAAATTCTGCACAAGGACATACCACCCAATTGCTTGGAAGGTGGACTCCCTATCCTTCAGTTGGGAAAACCTGACAGCATATGCATTCCCACCTCTCCCTTTGATGCACAAAGTGCTACTGAAGATCAAAGAAGATCACCCAAGGATCATCCTGATAGCTCCAGACTGGCCGAGGCAGCATTGGTACCCGCTACTGAGGAGTATGTCTCGGACACACGCATGGCCTCTACCTCTAGTTCCTTTACTGCTAACACAGAACAACTTCAAGATCCTACATCCAAACTTGAAAACACTGCAGCTAGCTGCTTGGAATATTGCATAAAACAAAATAACCCAGATTTATCTCAGAGGGTTAAAGACATTATCCTGGAGGCTCGCAGACCCTCCACAAGGAAGACTTATTCAGCCAAATGGAAAAGATACCTCATTTGGAGCGCAGCAAAAGGAGAAAATGTATCATTAGCAAACATAGCTAACATCCTGGAATATTTAGCAGAACTTTTCCACAATGGCCTGTCTTACTCCTCCATTAAGATTCATGCATCAGCAATTTCAGCAGAATACAATATGGATCCTCCAGTCTTCTCTCATCCTCTACTCAGGCAGTTTCTGAGAGGAATTAAAAATGTAAAGCCTCCAAGGAAGCCACCTTTGCCTACATGGGACCTTAACTTTGTGCTGGAAAAGTTAACACTTCCCCCTTTCGAACCAGCAGCAACAGCAGAATTACAGTTCTTATCTTGGAAAACTGCTTTCCTGCTTGCAATCACTTCAGCAAGAAGGGTTTCTGAATTACAGGCATTAATGGCAGTACAGCCCTTCATGATCTTCCATCAGGATAGAGTGTCCTTGAGAACTAACCCTACTTTTATGCCAAAGGTGGTCTCCAGGGTATCATTGAACCAAGCAGTCCACCTACCAACATTCTTCCCCAACCCACAGAACAGGGGGGAAAGACTACTACATACCTTGGATGTGCACAGGCAATTGCGCTACTATCTGGACAGAACCAAGAACAATAGAAAAACTGACCAGCTTCTGGTAGCATATGCAACAGGAATGGAAGGAAAAGCAATTTCAAAACAGACAATCTCAAAATGGATAGGAAATTGCATTAGATTTTGTTACTCTTTTCATGGAAAGACAACTCCAGAAAACATCAGACCTCACTCCACAAGGGCTACAGCCACTACTACAGCTTTCTTACGAGGAGTGGCTACCAAAGACATTTTAGAAGCTGCTACTTGGAGCTCCGTGCATACATTTGCCAAGCATTATAATCTACCTTTATACTCCAGATCCCGAGCAGGTTTTGCAACTGCTGTTTTGCAAGGGATCTTAACTACACCATAATCATCTTAGTGCCTCCTCCCCCAGTTTGGCTATGGTATTCTACCCATATGTTAGGACTGCAGATGCATCCTTGAAGGACATAGTACAGTTTTGTACCTACCATAAATGTAGATGTCCGAGAGGTATGCATCTGCAGTCAGGATTACCCACCCTCCTTCCCCTCTGTGGTACTCCTAGGGTATTTGCCCATCTTGTAGCTAGCTGGGGGAATCTATTATGGTGTATTTGTTTGTATATATGTATATACATGTTTATTTTTGTTTGCTCTCTGCTGTTTGGAATCTTTGCATTTATCCAAATTTAGCCTTCCTAGAGGGCACCTGGTATCTGGGGCAAGAAACACTGAGGAAAATGGCGTCGGCTGATGCCTTTATACCCAGTTCACAGCAGCTATGACGTTGGGTGAAGTGCAACATCAGCCGAGGCCAGACCCAGACTTTGGAATCCGGCCGACCGAAGGGCTGCCTGAGGCAGGACAACCCATATGTTAGGACTGCAGATGCATACCTCTCGGACATCTACATTTATGGTAGGTACAAAACTGTACTTTTTTCCTATTGTTAACCAGGCTGGTGTCTGTCCAGCTTTCATCTTTTTGCTTCATAATCCAGCTTTCATCTTTTTGCTTCATAATCCATGCCACAATTCCATTTATCTGTAATCTTTTTGCCTCTACTTCCACTGCTGTCTTCACTGACTGTACTGGTTGCCTGCTTCCGTGTGCTGCATTTAATCCCATCCATTCTGAGCTATTTCTAGTCTCTGCAGTGCTTTTTCCTCATATGATGTCCTGTGGCTGTATCTGTTCTTGCTTGTTCATTTATCCCTGTTGGCTGCACCTTTCTATCTTTGCTTCCTTCTCCTCATCCTTTTAATTTGGCTACATTTCCCATTTTCTCCATATAACTTTTTTTCTGTTTCACTCCTCTTGGCTGTTCTCCTCAGACAGACAGCTGTCATGCCATGCTTTGCCCTCTTCCTTTCTCCCTTGTTTGTAATGTAATTCACTCTTGGCTCTCCTCTTGCCTCCTCTTATCCAGTTCCACACCTTTCTCTATCTCCAATATTCTAGTGTGAAGACCCCCCCCTTCTTCTGCTAATCCTTCATCCTTTGCTACTCCAAAGCTCCTCGAGTCAAACAGTTGCCGCAGATGCTGAACAGTTCACAAATCTGTCTCCCACTCTGTCAGTGCTAATTAGCAGTTGTCTCCTGGCCATCTTCTCTTTGATGAAGGCTTTTGAGGCTATGTTTGAAAGGGCATGAAGCCAGAATCTTCACTACCAGCACACAAGAAACCATATGGGTTTTTTAGGGTTTAAAATAAGCATTTAAAGGAACCCACTTGTTTATTTCGCAGTTGTGTCCCTGGGTTCCCTTGGTGGGGGGGATACAAAGTAATCTGTAGCTTAATAATCTTCTAAATGATAGGAAAGCAGAATCATTGATACATTTGGTAAAATGGTCACACATCTGCTGCTACTGGGGAGTACAAGAGCCTCAACTACCAGGAGGTTACCTATGGGCTAGTATCAAAGGAATGTTTATAAAGAAATAAATAAAGGAAATTAGTTTCGGTATTTCTGAAGAGGCAGTTAGATTTGTGAAAGTCGAACAGGTGGCTGCCATAATGAGCAGTATGTGAAAGATTGCTAAGATGATTCAGGTGTCTGTGGTTTAGCATCTGCCATAAGGGACATGTCTGATTTATGAGACATTATTTTCCTGAGGATGTGTTAATTAGCAGTAGTGGAATACCCCCTCGACATGGAGTTGGTTTTTAGACCTACATTTGTAGCAAATTAAAAAAAAGTAATTGAGGAGAAGGGAAAACCTTCCTGTCAGTGAAGCAATTACTTCACCACCCAGTGTTAAGATAGTTCAGAGATTCCCCACAGCCAGTGACTGTTATATGTATAAAAGTCAAAGGTATTTGAAATGTAGCAACAGTCTTGGAATGGCAGAATGGGACAGGATGGACAGTAGGAATTAAGTTGGAGATGACCCCTTCGACCATTGCATGGTCCCAATAGCTATAACTGTCCTTTCTTTTCTTCTCCTCTCCACTTACTCCACAAAGTTTCATAGATGAGAGAGCATTTATTTTGGGAGACCTAGATCCTTCTAAACTTGGATGAATGGGTCTTAGAAGTCAGGTCAAGGTACATAGTAGAATTCTGGCAGTTTCCACCTTTTAGTGGCATTTCACCCATACACGTGAGTGAACTGCAACTAACCAAGCTAGTTCTGTGCCAGTTCTTAGGTTCGTGAGAAATACAGACTGTACCTCAGTCACAGCATGGCTGTTGGTCTAGGCTTTTTCTGATGTCAAAAACATGGAATTTGTGGAGCCAAGTGATAGATTTGTTAGACTTGAGCAAATGTGTGGTAAAGATCAAGATTTTTTTTTTGGTTCCTGTTATCATCAAGAATGCTGTTTAAGTTATTTACTAGAAGAAAGACTTGTACTACTGTAGGTACCCAGTGATAGAGAGCACAGGCAGTTATTTCAGTTTACATGGCAGGTCTCCTTATCCTTTGGTCTCTCTCCTTCAACCCATGGTCTTTTCTAGATACTTGGCACCAGTGTTTTTTTGATCTCAGACTCTGATGTTCACATCTACCTATGGCCTACGACTGCCTGATGTGTAACAATGCCTTTTTGAGAACTTTGGGGCATTGTTTCCCCTTTGACTGTCTGGAGAACCTTAATGTCTGTTTGAGCCTGCTGAGACGTGGTCTCTTTCTCCCACAGTCCTGGACCTTTTTTGAATCCAGTTTTGGATGCAACCATATTACATTTCACTAGAAAAATTCTGTTGTTTTTCATGTGCAGCTTTTAAGAAATTGGACATTTATAGCTAGTGACTTCTAGACTTTGAATTGAACTTTGGGGCATTGTTTCCCCTTTGACTGTCTGGAGAACCTTAATGTCTGTTTGAGCCTCCTGAGACGTGGTCTCTTTCTCCCACAGTCCTGGACCTTTTTTGAATCCAGTTTTGGATGCAACCAGATTACATTTCTCTAGAAAAATTCTGTTGTTTTTCATGTGCAGCTTTTAAGAAATTGGACATTTATAGCTAGTGACTTCTAGACTTTGAATTGTCATCTTCCTGGTCCCCACTTGCCAGGCTGCATATGAAAGATCTTAGTATTGCATGATAGAGGAGGAGTTTTAAAGGTATATTGATTTTTGGATTAAGAGTACTTTGTTTAGAGCAAACACTGACAGCGCTTAGAGCAGAGTATTTTCATAATTTCAGCAACGGAGAAGAAACTCCTTGCTTGGTGGCAGAGGATGCTAGCAGTTAAGGTCTGCCATTTGCTTAGCCAGATACAGCTCAGGAATTGATTGTGGTTGTTTCAAGCCTAGCTTTGGAATTGGATATGTAAATTTCAAGGTCTTGGGACCTGGTGAGGGGAACTGAGGAACTGGGTTTTATACCAGATGATAGTAGTACTCTGTGCTTTCTACTCACTGGTTCAAGCAGCCATTTTCAAGTTTGTGATGGAGACTACAGTGACGTGATGTAGGGTGACGCTCCTTTTCCTGTATTGACTTGGCTTGGAAGTGCAGGACTTTGCCATCAGCTTGAATATTCCATTTGCAGTGTTGTTTATATCCCTACTGAGCAGAATATGCTTGCAGGTAATCTAAACAGGAATGTAGAGAGACAAATGGAAGATAGGCAGGAAGCCATTGCAGAAATCATGAAGAAATTGGGCTTTTGGCTGTGAAAGCCACTCACCAGCTGCTAATTTTCCATATTCTCCACCCATTCGCAGTGGGCTGGGCACCAGTATCTTTTCCATCTTTGGGGGGTGCCTCTGTCTGCCCCCCACCCCATCGCAGTTTGGTGCAAGGGATTAATGTTATGAGAGGATAAAGAGCTTTGTCCTGTGGTTTTTGGTTTGTCTTGTCTGTGCTTACTATGCAACTCTAAATGAGTCACTAAACCAGGCAGTTAGCTTCAGCTTCTGCAGAAGGTGGAACTCGACCCACTTCAACATTTGGATTGACAAAATATAGAGAAGTGAAGACCAACCGTTCCAAAAGTGCTAGTCAAGAAGTAAAGCAATCTGATGTGCACGAGTATGGAGGAATTCATTTACGTTTGTTTTTTTTTTTCTTCGAATATTCAGAATATACTGCAGCAGGGATTCTGTTTGAGCATGAAGGGTATTGAGAAATTCCCTTGTACAACTTTGTAGAGATGACTTAGGTTACAGCAGTCCTCTGTAGAAAGGTAATTCCTACACCTGCTTTTAGCATTTTAAATGCAATGTATTTTTGTTACGATTGTGTACTTGGAGAGCTTGAAAGCAGTTCATTAGCTGCTGTATATGGGAATTATGATTTAGTAGTCATACTCTTAGGATAATCTTTTACTGCTGAGGAAAAATTGGGCAGTGAAAGGATCAGATTACATGCATGTCAGTTGGCCATAGTGTAGTTAGTGGCTTTTAGATAAGAATTGCAAATATTTGTGAGCAAAAACAGCATCTGGACTTTGTATCTTGTGTAGAATCTCATAGTCTAATACTGAACTTTGCAACTTAATTGTTCAGCATTTGTTTTTGTTATACAGGTTGATACCTTAAAGGCAACAAGCATACCTCTGTTGAAGAAATTTGGAGTAGATGGGGAAGGCCTTGAACTGAAAGTAAGAAATGTTTTTCTTTTAGTCATTTAGCAGTAATCTCTGGGTATTACTTATGATCTTTGACTATTACTTGTGAGTGCATGTGTGAGACAGATATGACATGA
>NC_056728.1:858317194-858334694 GCF_019279795.1 Protopterus annectens
TTTCTCTTTACTGTTATGTTTGACAAGTACTTTAAGCCACCCTAAAGTACACTGTAGACTGCATGAACAAGTAAGAAATTCAATTTTGGAGCTGCAAGACGAGCTTAAGGGGGAAACTACAACTGCCGTATGTAATAATAAAATGAAGAACATTCATGTGAGAGTGGGCAAAGCTGAGGCTGAAATACTTGAAAGGAAACGCAGTAAACTGGACAGAGACTATCGTGATTATAGGAGCAACCTCATTTTTCAGTGGCAGAGAAAACATAGGCAGAGCAGGTCCACCTTAAAAAAATACAGCTTGAAGTTCACGAGAGTCATCCTTTTTGTCCACAGAAGCAAGCAGCAGCATCAATACCGGGAAGTGTTTAGTTTGAGGAATTGAGTGAAGGGGATATCCAGCAGGGTGAGCAGAGCAGTGGTCAGAGAATGAGCCCACAGCAATCGAAAAGCAAGCGCAACCAGAGGTGGCAGAACAGGAAGAAATGAAGAAAATCAGAGAATTGGACATTATGGACTTAACATTACTAATGATGATGTCTTGTATAATGAGGAGCATAATAACGGGTATGTCTTGATAATGTAAATAGTTCACATTCAGTGAGTCAAAGTGAAATTTTAAATATTATTAATCTGTCTGATTTGCAGTTAGATGATAACATGTGTAGTTTACTTTTGAAAGGAATGAAATTTGTGCCAGCATATTTTCCAGCCTTGGCAGACATAATGTTGGAAATCTGTGCTTTTTGTTGTAAACTATATTTAAAGGCATTTTTTTCTAAAACAAATCCAGAAAATGGTAATGTAATGTGTAGCATTGATGAGGAACCATTGCTCGATTTTGTCACTGCATGAAAATGAGTGAGTGGATATTTTTGCATTTGAACAAGAGCTTGAAATTAATAGGCGATAGTGTTGGGGATGGTTTTTCATATTACGCTGGTTATGGAAAATTTAGTATTCCTAAAGGTTCCTTATGTTAGTACTTTTTATCCCCCTAGAACTGTCTCAGCCATAATAAATTTTGAGAAGGTGTTATACAAACAGTTGCAAGTTGAATATAAGAAGTTTTATGACAGTTATAAGCCCCATAACTTGAAAAAGCATGAACAGAATGCATTAAGGCACTTAAGCTTGAATAAAGATTGTTTTTGCACAGGCAGATAAGGGGGGGTAACTGGATAATGTTTACAGTGAAATATAACAATATGGTGAAGGAATTGATGCAGAAAGTTGGTGTTTATGAACAGGTGCAGTCAAATGTTCTGGATGCATGTAATGACGACGTTGCTGGAGTTACTTGAAAAGGGAGAGGGATTGGGATTTTTTTCCACCAGTGATGTCTAAAAGTTACATGCAAAATATCCTAGGATGGCCAAGTTTTTTATGCCATTCCCAAGGTACACAAAGACTTAACAAATCCCCCCTGGGAGACCCTTAGTATCAGGGGTGGGGGATATCTCCAGAATATTGGTATTTTTCTGGATGTACAGTTGAAAGAGCATTTGAAGCGAGTCCCTTCACACATTAGAAATGGTAAGGAGCTCTCAGACACTGTGGGAGGTACTGAGTGGCAAGACGATTGTTTCTGGGCAACTGTTGATGCTAAGTCCTTGTATACCAATATTTCTCATTGGTGGGGTCTGGAAGCAGTAGCCAGACTATTGGGGGAAGGTCCCAGAACAAGTTATATTTTACAGCTGTTGGACACACAATGTATTTAGTTTTGAGGACAATTTTTTTCTACAGAAAACAGGAACTGTTATGGGGGCATCTTTTGCCCCATCTTATGCCATCATTTTTCTTTTTTTTTTTTGAGGAGAGCTGTGTTTATAGGAATACATATTTTTTGGAAAATGTTATAGTTTTCAAACGCTATATTGATTATTTGTTTTTTATATGTAGAGGGGAGATTAGTCTTTTTGAACAGTTCATGTTGGAACTAAATCAGAATCAGTATGGCATCACAGTATCCCATCAAACTCATAGACATAAGATGCAGTTTCTAGATTTGGAGTTCTTTGTGGATAAAGACAAGCTAGTGCCTTTTAAACCATTTTATAAGGAAACAGCGGCTAATAATGTTTTTGAGTGCAGACAGCTGGCATCCAGGACATTCACTTGATTCTCTCACTCATGGAGAATTCAAGCGCATTAGTGACTGTGTTCATGACAGAACCACACTGGATGGGGAGTTTAACATTGTTAGGTGCAAGTTGGCGAAGAGAGGGTATTCTAGCCAGGTGTTAAATAGGGCTGAGGAAAAAGTGAGAAAGCAAATTGCTGGTCGAAGAGTATGGAGTCATGCAATATATCACCGGTGTGGAGATTATCATAAAGTGGGAAGGATGATATAGTTTTTGTTAATAAATTTTCCCCTTTATCAGCTACATTGAAGGCGTTAATGCACAGGTTTTCGTCTATTATACAGCAGGATGAGGAAGTGGGCAACATTTTTAAGGGCAGGGTTGTTTTTTCTTATAGTAGATTTCACAACCTGAAGGAATTATTGAACAGTAGGGTAAGTAGGATGGAAACTGGTTCTAACACAGTAGGCACCATTAGATGTAGAAGGCGCAAGGTGCGTGACAAAGTCAAGAACATTTCAGATACTTTGATTAATTAAAAGAAGTTCATCGCCCTGGGGTCTTAGAATTGCAGTACCAGTGGGGTTGTTTATGCAATTGGATGTGATTGTTTACATGCATAGTGGAATATAGGCCAAACCAGAAGAATGGTGAGAAGAAGAATTATGGGGCATTTGGGGGACGTGAGGCATGTTAGGCTTAATAATCCTGTGGCCCAGCGTTTCCATGCTGTTCAAAATGGTAACACTACCTGTTTTAAACAAACCTTATGCAGTGCAAGGCATGGAATACGGCCGCATTTGTTAAGGATGGAAAGTAGATATATTACTAATTTTGGAACTTTGTGGCCCCATGGGCTTAATATGGAGTTAGATTTACATGTATAGGATGATATGTTTCAGTATGCATTATTTTATAAATGCATAGACATGTAGGATGAATGATTTATATGTATAGGGGAAAGTTTTTGTTAATCTAAATATGTATAGGTGCATTGGCATGAAATTCTTAAATTAAGTTAAATGCAATGGGAATGTAAGGGGTTGCATTTTAAAAGTTTTTTGATGCACTTTAAACGTTTCTGAAGCACTCTAATTGCTTAGGATGCACTTTAGATTTAAATTTTCTTGACTTGCTGATTAATTGATTAACCATTTTAGGGAAGAATGTTTTAGTATTTGTTAATCTGGAGATGTACATGTGCTTTTGGATGAACTTCCATTATAAAAGTTTTTGATGCACTTTAAATGTTTATGAAGCATTTTAATTGCTCAGGATGCACTTTAGATTTAAATCTTCTTGACTCACTGATTGATCTACCATTGTGGGGCAAAATGTTTTAGTGTTTGTTAATCTAGAGATGCACAAGTGTTTTTGTATGAACTTCTTAAATTATAATGTTAAATGTAATAGGAATGTAAGAGGTTGCACTTTATATGATGTCCTTCATGGATGCATCTGCAGTCATAACAAATGGGTTGTCCTGTCGTCAGGCAGCCCTTCGGTCGGCCGGATTCCAAAGTCCGGGTCCGGCTTCGGCTGATGTCGCACTTCACCCGACGTCATCTCTGCTGGTCTTCGGGTATAAAGGCATCAGCCGACGCCATTTTCCTCGGTCTTTCTTGCCGTGGCGCCGAAGCAGAAGCTGTTCGCAAGTGCCGGTCGGTCAGATCCAGAGATTACTACTACCGAATACTACTTCGAAGACTTCTAAAAGCTAAGTACCCCGTTGGGGACTCTTTCTTGCCTCAGCCGATGTCAGAAAAAGTCAGTAACTGTTTAACTTGTGGGAAACAAATACCTCATAAAGATTTCCACTCTTACTGATGTCCTTCATGGATGCATCTGCAGTCATAACAACTGGGTTGTCCTGTCGTCAGGCAGCCCTTCGGTCGGCCGGATTCCAAAGTCTGGGTCCGGCTTCGGCTGATGTCGCACTTCACCCGACGTCATCTCTGCTGGACTTCGGGTATAAAGGCATCAGCCGACGCCATTTTCCTCAGTCTTTCTTGCCGTGGCGCAAGCAGAAGCTGTTCGCAGGTGCCGGTCGGTCAGATCCAGAGATTACTACTACCGAATACTACTTGAAGACTTCTAAAAGCTAAGTACCCGTTGGGGACTCTTTCTTGCCTCAGCCGATGTCAGAAAAAGTCAATAACTGTTTAACTTGTGGGAAACAAATACCTCATAAAGATTTCCACTCTTACTGTCTGCCTTGCTTAGGCCCAGACCACGACGTAGCAGCCTGTTCGGCCTGTGCTTCCTTCAACCGACGAACGCTAAGGCCGGTCGGAGTTTGCTGAACAGTTTTTCGCTCAGACTTTGCATACATTATGCCGCCGGATCCTCCGACTACCCAAATTAAAAACGCAGAAAAGACCGACACTCGCGGTCCGCGGTTTCGGCCGAAACCACGGTTAAGCAAGCCGCGAGTGTCTCGGTTTTGGCCGAAACCGAGAAAAATGGTCAATCTTCAGCCGAATCCATGACTACTACTGAGGCTCCCGCTACTTTACCTGAATCGGCCTCAGAAATTTTGCCTACAACTGTGGCTTCTAGTGAGTTATCAGACACCATCCCTTTGGATGTCTCTACCCCAGCACGTGGTGCTGCTAGACCCCCTGCAGCCATGTCTATCAAGGCCTTTGCCAGGGCTAAAGCAGCCAAATCTGCTAAGTCAGTGCCTGTTAAACCTCCCTCACACAGGCCCACTTCCAGTTCACAAATGCTTACTCTGGCAGAAGATTTAATATCCTTAATTAGGGGATCCCAATCTCACCCAGACAGGGCCTCTCAGCCACCAGAAAAGAGACCTAGGACAGAGCCCCCCGAGCCAGTGTCCTCTGATGATTCTGCGGATGACTCCGACATTACAGAACAACCAGAGGATCCTTTTTCTACTTATGAAGACTCTGATGCTGAAGAATCCATTCCAGCTGCCTCTCCACCAGAGGAATTTTCCTTTGGGGAAACCTTACATGCCATGAGAGAACAATTCCAATGGCAGGGACAAGACTTCTCAGATTCAAGAAAAAGGCTTAGGACTTTTCTGCACTTACCACAACATAGGCCCTTAGCTATTCCTCCTGTTTTGCCTGTTGTGGATGATGCATTTAATGATGTCTGCACTGCACCTGATTCTTTACCTCCAGCCCCTGCCAAACCTGATAGATTTTACAGGGTACCAGACACTCATCACCACCTATACAAGGCCCCTCTGGCAGACCCCGAAACTATTTCCCAGGGGCCTAAGGCAGTAGCCTCGACCACAACAAAAAACCCTATACCTTCAGAAAGGGAATCCAGGTCTTTAGACAGATGGGGCAAAAAAGTTTATACTCCTGCTACTCTCTCAGCTAGAGCTTTAAACTGCCAGTTTCACATGATACAATACCAAGAGTTTATGCTTGATCAGTTAACTAAAAAACTATCCTCTGATGATTCTATGGATAAGAAATATGTTTTAGAAATGGTAAATAACATATAACAGGTTAGTAACCATTCCTTAAAATGTGGCTATGATGCACTGGAGGCTTCATTTAGATCAGCCATGACTGGCACAGTGATAAGAAGACATGCATGGTTGAAAGAGCAGGTCTTACCGGATCATGTTAAAGCTAAGCTATTAGATGCTCCTATGGATAAGGCCAGTTTATTTGGTACACCTGCCCAGCAGGTAATGAAGAAAATGGAAGAAAAGGCAAAATCTGTACAAACAGTTAAAGATTTCTTACAGGTTCAGCCCCCAAGGTTTAGCAGGAACTGGCCTGCCAAAAATTGGTCCTTTCCTGACTCCACAAGATCCCAAAGGGGCAGGAATAGACGCTCCAGAGGCAGAAATCAATCCAGAGGAGGTGCCTACAGAGGACGACAGTGGCAAGGTAATAACAGAGGTACAGACACAACCACTACCACTGCAACAGGACAATCACAGTGACTTGGCTCTTACTCCGCCTACCAGGGAGCAAATAGCAGCACCATTAGGTGGAAAGTTAGCCTTATTTTTGAAAAATTGGCACTATATCACAAAAGACAAGTGGATTTTGCAAACCATAGACCAAGGCTACCGGTTCCACTTCCACACTTTACCAGTCAAAAGAGGAATGCCAAACCTGCCTCCAAATCAAAAAATAGAAGCTCTACAGCAGATAATGCAATTAACAAAGATGAGAGCTGTGGAAAGAGTACCAATAACAGAACAGGGCAAAGGATTCTACTCCAGACTATTCTTAGTTCCAAGGAAAGAAAAAAGTTGGAGACCTATTCTCGATCTGTCCATCTTAAACACCTATATCATTGTCCCAAAATTCAAAATGCTGACCCTACAGCAACTTCTTCCCATGCTGGGCAAGGAGTGTTGGCTGGTAACTCTAGATCTCAAGGAGGCATACCTGCACGTCCCCATTCGACCAAATTGCAGAAGATACCTCAGATTTCTTGCAGGATCAGAGCATTATCAATTCTCAGCATTGCCCTTTGGCTTATCTACTGCCCAGAGTATTCACAAAATGCCTGGCATCAGTAATCGCCCACTGCAGACTACAGGGAATCCAAATTTATCCATACCTGGACGACTGCCTGCTACAAGCGGACAACAAAAGCAAGCTGACAACAGATTTACAAAGGGTCATTTACTTGCTACAAGCCCTGGGATACACAGTCAATTTACAAAAGTCAAGGCTGATACCATCCCAAACAAGGACATTCTTGGGCGCGGAATTGGACACAGTAAAACAAATGGCATTCCTAACTGCAGAAAAACAAAAAGAACTCCCTCTTTACTTCTTGGCATTAACAAAACTAACAGCAAGAAAAGTTCTGCAGGCCTTGGGCTTCATGGCATCATGCATAATCTTGGTCCCACATGCCAGACTGCATATGAGAAAACTACAGTGGTACCTAAAGAATTTATGGTCCCAACACAGGCACAGCCTAGAAGCAGAAATACCACTAATCCCATGCCTAAAACAGGAGTTCCTATGGTGGGCTCAAGCATGCCAGTCAAACCCAGGCCTACCCTTCCACAACTTTCGAACAAGCCAAACCATCACAACAGACGCCTCAGACCTAGGATGGGGGGCACACATGCTGGACAAATGCGTACAAGGATTGTGGACTCAGGACCAGCTACACCTGCATATCAACCAAAAAGAAATGCTGGCAGTAAAACTGGCAATCCAAAAATTCAGACCATTTCTCAAAGAAGGCCATTTGATGATAAGGACAGACAACACCACAGTCATGTGGTACATCAACAAACAGGGAGGCACTCATTCATACCCCCTATGCAGAATGACTGTGGACCTTTGGAACCTGACACTCGGCTACAGCATCCAGTTACAGGCAATATTTGTACCGGGAAAGGAGAACACTCTAGCAGACATGTTAAGCAGAACCACCTCGGATGCTCACGAATGGATGCTACACCCGGACATCTTCAAGACCATCACAAAGAAATGGGGAATGCCAAAAATAGATCTATTCGCTTCCCCTCTCAATCACCAGCTCAAAAAATTCTGCACAAGGACATTCCACAAACTTGCATGGAAGGTGGACTCGCTCTCCTTCAGCTGGAAAGGTCTGACAGCATATGCATTTCCACCTCTTCCCTTGATACACAGGGTATTACTAAAAATCAAGGAGGAACGTCCAAGGATAATCCTGATAGCTCCGAACTGGCCAAGACAACACTGGTACCCATTGCTGAGGAGCATGTCTCGGGAGAAAATGTGGTCAATACCCCTGATGCCTTTGATGTTAACTCAGAACAACTACAGCATCATGCATCCAAACCTAAAAACTTTGCAACTGACTGCCTGGAACATCACATAGCAGCAACTAATCCAGATCTCTCCCAAAGGGTTAAAGACATTATCCTTGAAGCCCGCAGACCTTCAACAAGAAGGAACTATGCAGGAAAATGGAAAAGGTTTGTCATTTGGAGTGCTGAAAGAGGAAAAGATGTGTCGAATATAGATATTGCTAACATTCTGGAGTATTTGGCAGAGCTTCTACATACAGGCCTGTCCTATTCCTCCATCAAGATACATGCATCAGCTATTTTAGCAGAATACAGCTTTGATCCACCTGTCTTTTCACATCCTCTACTCAGGCAGTTCCTCAGAGGGATCAAGAATGTAAAACCTCCTAGGAAACCACCACTGCCAGCATGGGACTTGAACTTTGTGCTAGAAAAGTTAACACTCCCTCCGTTTGAACCAGCAGCAACAGCAGATCTACAGCACCTGTCATGGAAAACTGCTTTCCTACTGGCAATTACTTCAGCAAGGAGGGTTTCTGAACTTCAGGCCTTAATGGCAGTACAACCCTTCCTAATCTTCCATCAAGATAGGGTGTCCATGAGAACTAATCCTACATTTATGCCTAAGGTGGTATCCAGAGTGTCTTTAAACCAGGCAATCCACCTACCTACCTTCTTCCCCAATCCACAAAACAGAGGGGAAAGAATGCTGCATTCCTTGGATGTACATAGACAGCTACGCTACTACCTGGACAGAACCAAAAGTAACAGAAAAACTGACCAGCTTTTTGTAGCCTATGCAACAGGAAGGAAGGAAAAGCAATTTCCAAACAGACAATCTCCAAATGGATAGGAAATTGCATACGATTCTGTTACTCCTACCATGGAAAACCAATTCCACAGAACATAAGGCCTCATTCTACAAGGGCTACAGCCACTACCACAGCCTTCTTACGAGGAGTGGCAACCAAGGACATTATTGAGGCGGCTACTTGGACCTCCGTGCATACATTTGCCAAGCATTATAATTTACCTCTGTATTCTAGATCCCGAGCAGGGTTTGCCACTGCTGTACTGCAAGGGATCCTAACCACACCATAATTTTTCCTTCCTCCTCCCCTAGTTGGCTATGGTATTCTACCCAGTTGTTATGACTGCAGATGCATCCATGAAGGACATAGTACAGTTTTGTACCTACCATAAATGTAGATGTCCGAACTGGATAGCATCTGCAGTCAGGATTACCCTCCCTCCTTCCCCTCTGTGGTACTCCTAGGGTATTTACCCTCCTTATAGCTAGCTGGTGGGGGGAGTCTCTTATGGTGTATTTGTTTGTATATATGTACATACATGCTTATTTTTTGTGTTTGCCTTCTATCTTTTTGGAAACATTGGCATTTATCCAAAATTTAGCCTTCCAAGAGGGCAACTGGCATCTGGGGCAAGAAACACTGAGGAAAATGGCGTCGGCTGATGCCTTTATACCCGAAGACCAGCAGAGATGACATCGGGTGAAGTGCGACATCAGCCGAAGCCGGACCCAGACTTTGGAATCCGGCCGACCGAAGGGCTGCCTGACGACAGGACAACCCAGTTGATGTCCTTCATGGATGCATCTGCAGTCATAACAGCTGGGTTGTCCTGTCGTCAGGCAGCCCGTCAGTCGGCCGGATTCCAAAGTCCGGTCCGCTTCGCTGATGTCGCTCTTCATCCGACGTCATCTCTGTTGGACTTCGGGTATAAAGGCATCAGCCGACGCCATCTTCCTCAGTCTTTCTTGCCGCGTGGCGCCCGAAGCAGAAGCTGTTCGCAAGTGCCGGTCGGTCGGATCCAGAGATTTTTCACCGAATACTACTCAAGACTTCTAAAGCTAAGTACCCCGTTGGGGACTCTTTCTTGCCTCAGCCGATGTCAGAAAAAGTTAATAATTGTTTAACCTGTGGGAAACAAATACCTCATAAAGTTTTCCATTCTTACTGTCTGCCTTGTTTAGGCCCAGCCCACGACGTAGCAGCCTGTTCGGCCTGTGCTTCCTTCAACCGATTTAACGCTTAGGCGCCGGTCGGAGTTTGCAGAGCAGTTTTTCGGTTCTGACTTTGCTTACATTATGTCGTCGGAACCTCCGACTACACTTTCTGCCAAAAAACGCAAAGAAAAAGACCGACACTCGCGGTCCGCGGTTTCGCCTGAAACCACGCTTAAGCAAACCATGAGTGTCTCGGTTTCGGCGAAACCGAAAAACTGATATAGGTACAGCCGAATCTATCTCTACACTTGAGGCCCCTGCTACAATTCTTGAATCGGCCTCTGAAACTTTACCCACTGACTTATCAGACACCATTCCCCTGGATGTCTCTACCCCAGCACGTGGTGCTGCTAGGCCTCCAGCAGCCATGTCCATTAAGGCCTTCGCCAGGGCTAAAGCAGCCAAGTCTACCAAATCAGTGCCTGTTAAACCACCCTCAACCAGGCCCTCTTCCACTTCTCAAATGCTCACCTTGGCAGAAGATTTGATTTCTTTAATTAGAGGATCTCAACCTCACCCAGACAGGGCCTCTCAGCCCCCAGATAAGAGACCTAGGGCAGAGCCCCCTGAGCCAGTGTCCTCTGATGATTCTGCTGATGAATCAGACATTACTGACCAGCCAGAGGCCCCTTTTTCTAATTTTGAGGATTCTGATGCTGAAGAATCCATTCCAGCTGCTTCCCCTCCTGAAGAATTCTCCTTTGGGGAAACCTTGCATGCCATGCGAGAGCAGTTCCAATGGCAGCAACAAGAATTCTCAGATTCCCGAAAAAGACTTAGAACCTTTCTGCACCTTCCACAGCACAGGCCCTTAGCTATACCTCCTGTTCTTTCTGTGGTAGATGACGCTTTTAATGATGTCTGCTCTGCTCCAGACTCATTGCCCCCAGCCCCTGCCAAACCAGACAGATTTTACAGGGTACCTGACACTCATCACCACCTTTACAAGGCCCCTTGCAGACCCAGAAACTATATCCCAGGGTCCCAAGGCAGTTGGCGCGACCATAGCTAAAAACCCTACTCCTTCTGAAAGGGAAGCAAGGTCATTAGACAGATGGGGTAAAAAAGTATACACTTCAGCTACTCTCTCAGCTAGAGCTTTAAACTGCCAGTTTCACATGATACAATACCAAGAGTTTATGCTTGATCAGTTAACTAAAAATTAACCACTGAAGAAGCTCTTGACAAGAAATATGTATTAGAAATGGTAAATAACATACAACAGGTTAGTAACCATTCCTTAAAATGTGGCTATGATGCACTGGAGGCTTCATTTAGATCAGCCATGACTGGCACAGTGATAAGAAGGCATGCATGGCTAAAGGAGCAAGCTCTACCAGATCATGTTAAAGCTAAATTGTTAGATGCTCCTATGGATAAGACAAGTTTGTTTGGTGCACCTGCCCAGCAGGTTATGAAGAAAATGGAAGAAAAGGCAAAATCAGTTCAAACTGTTAAAGATTTCCTGCAGGTTCAACCCCAAGGTTTAGCAGGAACTGGCCTGCCAAGAATTGGTCCTTTCCTGACTCCACAAGATTTCAAAGGGGCAGGAATAGACGCTCCAGAGGCAGAAACCAAACCAGAGGAAGTGCCTACAGAGGACGACAGTGGCAAGGTAACAACAGAGGCACAGACACAGCCACTGCCACTACTTCAACACAGCCACAGTGACTTACTCCTAAAACCGCCTACCAGGGAGCAAATAGCAGCTCCACTAGGCGGAAGGTTAACTTTATTTGCAAAGAACTGGCACCACATAACAAAAGACAAGTGGATTCCGCAAATTATACATCAAGGTTACCGATTCCACTTCCACACTATACCAGTCAAAAGAGGAATGCCAAATCTACCTCCAAATCAAAAAACAGAAGCTTTACAGCAGATAATGGAGTTAGCAAACATGAGAGCTGTGGAAAAAGTGCCTGCAGCAGAGAAAGGAAAGGGGTTCTACTCCAGACTGTTCCTAGTTCCAAGAAAGGAAAAAAGTTGGAGACCAATTCTCGACCTGTCCACCTTGAATACATACATCATTGTCCCAAAATTCAAAATGCTGACCCTACAGCAACTTCTTCCCATGCTGGGCAAGGAGTGTTGGCTGGTAGCTCTAGATCTCAAGGAGGCATACCTGCACGTCCCTATTCGACCAATCTGCAGAAGATACCTCAGATTTCTTGCAGGATCAGAGCACTATCAATTCTCAGCATTGCCTTTTGGCTTATCTACTGCCCAGAGTATTCACTAAAAGCCTGGCATAAGAAATCGCATACTGCAGATTACAGGAATTCATATTTACCCATACCTGGACGACTGCCTGCTACAAGGGGACAACAAAAGCAAGTTGACAACAGATTTGCAAAGGGTCATTTACTTGCTACAAGCATTGGGATACACAGTCAATCTACAAAAGTCAAGACTGATACCATCCCAAACAAGGACATTCTTGGGAGCGGAATTGGACACAGTGAGACAGATGCCATTCCTAACTACAGAAAAACAAAAAGAACTCCCTCTTTACTTCTTGTCGCTAACAAAGCTGAACAAATTAACAGCAAGAAAAGTTTTGCAGGCCTTGGGCTTCATGGCATCATGCATAATTTTGGTTCCATTTGCCAGACTACATATGAGAAAACTACAGTGGTACCTACGGAATTTATGGTCCCAACACAGACACAGCCTCGAAACAGAAATCCCACTAATTCCATGCTTAAAACAGGAGTTCCTATGGTGGGCCCAGGCATGCCGGTCCAACCCAGGCCTTCCCTTTCACAGATGTCAAGCAAGCCAGAGCATTACAACAGATGCTTCAGACCTAGGATGGGGGCCCACATGCTGGACAAATGCGTGCAAGGATTGTGGACTCAGGATCAACTTCACCTGCACATCAACCTAAAAGAAATGCTGGCTGTAAAACTGGCTATCCAAAAGTTCAGACCATTTCTCAAAGAGGGCCAGCTGTTGATAAGGACAGACAACACCACAGTCATGTGGTACATCAACAAACAGGGAGGCACTCATTCATACCCCCTATGCAGAATGACTTTGGAACTGTGGACCCTGGCACTCAGCTACAACATCCAGCTGCAAGCAAGATTTGTACCAGGAAAAGAAAATACTCTAGCGGACATTTTAAGCAGGACCACATCAGATGCTCACGAATGGCACCTGCACCCGGACATCTTCAGGACCATTACAAAGAAGTGGGGAATGCCTCAGATAGATCTATTTGCATCTCCTCACAATCACCAACTCAAAAAATTCTGCACAAGGACATTCCACCCACTAGCATGGAAAGTGGATTCGCTCTCCTTCAGCTGGAAGGGCCTAACAGTTTATGCATTCCCTCCTCTCCCCTTGATACACAAAGTACTCCTAAAAATCAAGGAAGAACATCCAAGGATAATCCTGATAGCTCCAAACTGGCCAAGACAACACTGGTATCCACTACTAAGGAGCTTGTCTCGGAACAATATGTGGCCGATACCCCTGATGCCTTTGATGCTAACTCAGAACAACTACAGCACCATGCATCCAAACCTGAAAACCTTACAACTGACTGCATGGAACATCACATAGCAGCAGCTAATCAGGAACTTTCCCAAAGAGTTAAAGACATTATTCTGGAAGCACGCAGACCTTCAACAAGAAGGAACTACGCTGGAAAATGGAAAAGGTTTGTCAGTTGGAGTTCTGAAAGAGGAAAAGATGTGTCAAACATAGATATGCCTAACATCCTGGAGTATCTGGCCGAACTTCTCCATTCAGGCCTGTCCTACTCCTCCATCAAGATACATGCATCAGCTATTTCAGCAGAATACAGCTTTGATCCACCTGTTTTTTCACACCCTCTGCTCAGACAATTTCTCAGAGGAATCAAGAATGTAAAACCTCCAAGAAAACCACCATTACCAGCTTGGGACTTAAACTTCATACTAGAAAAGTTGACACTATCACCCTTTGAGCCAGCAGCAACAGCAGACTTACAACACCTGTCATGGAAAACTGCTTTCCTACTGGCAATTACCTCAGCAAGGAGGGTTTCAGAACTACAGGCCTTAATGGCAGTGCAACCCTTCCTAATCTTCCACCAAGATAGAGTATCCATGAGGACTAATCCAACATTTATGCCTAAGGTGGTATCCAGAGTGTCTTTAAACCAGGCAATCCACCTACCTACCTTCTTTCCCAACCCACAAAACAGAGGGGAAAGAATACTACATACCTTGGATGTACATAGACAGCTACGCTACTACTTGGACAGAACCAAAAGCAGCAGAAAGACTGACCAACTTTTTGTGGCCTATGCAAAGGAAGAGAGGGAAAAGCTATTTCCAAACAGACAATCTCCAAATGGATAGGAAATTGCATACGATTCTGTTACTCCTTCCATGGAAAACCAATTCCACAGAACATAAGACCTCATTCTACAAGGGCAACAGCCACTACCACAGCCTTCTTACGAGGAGTGGCTACCAAAGACATTATTGAGGCGGCTACTTGGACCTCCGTGCATACATTTGCCAAGCATTATAATTTGCCTCTATATTCCAGATCCCGAGCAGGGTTTGCCACTGCTGTACTGCAAGGGATCCTAAACACACCATAATCTACCTTTATCCTCCTCCCCTAGTTGGCTATGGTATTCTACCCAGCTGTTATGACTGCAGATGCATCCATGAAGGACATAGTACAGTTTTGTACCTACCATAAATGTAGATGTCCGAACTGGATAGCATCTGCAGTCAGGATTACCCTCCCTCCTTCCCTCTGAGGTACTCCTAGGGTGTTTACCCTCCTAATAGCTAGCTGATGGGGAGTCTTTTATGGTGTATTTGTTTGTATATATGTACATACATGCTTATTGTTGTGGTTACCTCTATCCTTTTGGAAACATTGGCATCTATCCAAAATTTTTAGCCTTCAGGAGGGCTTCTGGCATCTGGGGCAAGAAACACTGAGGAAGATGGCGTCGGCTGATGCCTTTATACCCGAAGTCCAACAGAGATGACGTCGGATGAAGAGCGACATCAGCCGAAGCCGGACCCGGACTTTGGAATCCGGCCGACTGACGGGCTGCCTGACGACAGGACAACCCAGCTGTTATGACTGCAGATGCTATCCAGTTCGGACATCTACATTTATGGTAGGTACAAAACTGTACTTTATGACTGCAGATGCTATCCAGTTCGGACATCTACATTTATGGTAGGTACAAAACTGTACTTTTGCCTTGCTTAGGCCCAGACCACGACGTAGCAGCCTGTTCGGCCTGTGCTTCCTTCAACCGACGAACGCTTAGGCGTCGGTCGGAGTTTGCTGAACAGTTTTTCGGCTCAGATTTTGCGTACATTATGCCGTCGGATCCTCCGACTACCCAAATTGTTAAAAAACGCAAAGAAAAAGACTGACACTCGCTGTCTGCGGTTTCGGCCGAAACCACGGTTAAGCAAGCCGCGAGTGTATCGGTTTTGGCCGAAACCGAGAAAACTGGTCAATCTTCAGCCGAATCCATGACTACTACTGAGGCTCCTGCTACCTTACCTGAATCAGCCTCAGAAATTTTGCCTACAACTGTGGCTCCTACTGATCTATCAGACACCATCCCTTTGGATATCTCTACCCCAGCACGTGGTGCTGCTAGGCCTCCTGCAGCCATGTCTGTTAAGGACTTTGCCAGGGCTAAAGCAGCCAAATCAGCTAAATCAGTGCCTGTTAAACCACCCTCACTCAGGCCCACTTCTAGTTCACAAATGCTTACTCTGGCAGAAGATTTAATATCCTTAATTAGGGGATCCCAATCTCACCCAGACAGGGCCTCTCAGCCCCCAGAAAAGAGACCTAGAGCAGAGCCCCCCGAGCCTGTGTCCTCTGATGATTCTGCGGATGACTCGGACATTACAGACCAGCCAGAGGCTCCTTTTTCCAATTATGAAGATTCAGATGCTGAAGAATCCATCCCAGCTGCCTCTCCACCAGAGGAATTCTCCTTTGGGGAAACCTTACATGCCATGAGAGAACAATTTCAATGGCAGGGACAAGATTTCTCAGATTCAAGAAAAAGGCTTAGGACTTTTCTGCACTTACCACAACATAGGCCCTTAGCTATACCTCCTGTCCTATCTGTTGTGGACGATGCATTTAATGATGTCTGCACTGCACCTGATTCTTTACCTCCAGCCCCTGCCAAACCAGATAGATTTTACAGGGTGCCAGACACTCATCACCACCTATACAAGGCCCCACTTGCAGACCCCGAAACTATATCCCAGGGGCCTAAGGCAGTAGCCTCGACCACAGCAAAAAACCCTATTCCCTCTGAAAGGGAATCCAGGTCCTTAGAGAGATGGGGGAAAAAAAGTCTACACTTCTGCTACTCTCTCAGCTAGAGCTTTAAACTGTCAGTTTCACATGATCCAATACCAAGAGTTTATGCTTGATCAGTTAATAAAAAGCTGTCCTCTGATGAATCTTTAGATAAGAAATATGTATTAGAAATGGTGAATAACATCCAACAGGTTAGTAACCATTCTTTTAAAAGTGGCTATGATGCACTGGAGGCTTCATTTAGATCAGCCATGACTGGCACAGTGATAAGAAGGCATGCATGGTTGAAAGAACAGGTCTTACCGGATCATGTTAAAGCTAAGCTATTGGATGCTCCTATGGATAAGGCCAGTCTGTTTGGGGAACCTGCCCAGCAGGTAATGAAGAAAATGGAAGAGAAGGCAAAATCTGTACAAACAGTTAAAGATTTCCTACAGGTTCAGCCCCCAAGGTTTAGCAGGAACTGGCCTGCCAAAATTGGTCCTTTCCTGACTCCACAAGATCACAAAGGGGCAGGAACAGACGCCTAGGGGCAGAAATCAATCCAGAGGAGGTGCCTACAGAGGACGACAGTGGCAAGGCAATAACCGAGGCACAGACACAACCACTGCCACTGCAACAGGACAATCACAGTGACTTGGCTCTGACTCGCCTACCAGGAAGCAAATAGCAGCACCATTAGGCGGAAAGTTAGCCTTATTCTCAAAAATTGGCACTATATTACAAAAGACAAGTGGATTTTGCAAACCATAGACCAAGGCTACCGGTTCCACTTCCACACTTTACCAGTAAAAGAGGAATGCCAAACCTGCCCCCAAATCAAAAAATAGAAGCCCTGCACCAGATAGCGGAATTAATAAAGATGAGAGCTGTGGAAAGGGTACCAATAACAGAACAGGGCAAAGGATTCTACTCCAGACTCTTCCTAGTACCAAGAAAAGAGAAAAACTGGAGACCTATTCTCGACCTGTCCATCTTAAACACATACATCATTGTCCCAAAATTCAAAATGCTGACCCTACAGCAACTTCTTCCCATGCTGGGCAAGGAGTGTTGGCTGGTAACTCTAGATCTCAAGGAGGCATACCTGCACGTCCCCATTCGACCAAATTGCAGAAGATATCTCAGTTTTCTTGCAGGGTCAGAGCATTATCAATTCTCAGCCTTGCCCTTTGGCTTATCTACTGCGCCCAGAGTATTCACAAAATGCCTGGCATCAGTAATCGCTCACTGCAGAGTACAGGGAATCCAAATTTATCCATACCTGGACGACTGCCTGTTACAAGCGGACAACAAAAGCAAGCT
>NC_056728.1:859004694-859084694 GCF_019279795.1 Protopterus annectens
TATGCCACTACTAATGCTCTTCCAGCTTCTGCAAAGCAATGAAAGAGTAACTAATTACTGCTCCAAATATTTACTGATTCAGAAAAAAAGTCATCCACTTTTACCGTGCCCATAGGCATCTTAATTTTGTTTTATGCATGTTATTTTAAAACTGTTTCATACATTGCTTCACTCTTTAGCAAAATTGCACTTCTTATTGAAAAAGTCTACATTTTCAACATTCTGTATCTGTGCACATGCTTTATGTGTTATGTACCACAATTCAAAGTGAGAAATACAAGGTTGACATCTTTGTTAGAATTGTACGACAGGCAAATGCACTTACCTTACGGTATTAATAACATGCAAGTATTTTTCATTGTTTTTAATAGCATTTTGCTTAGAAATACAAACACTGATTGTGTGCCCTTTATCTAATAGTACATTGCTACATCTTAAGGACTTAGTGTGGATGTGCTTAGAGAAACCATGCTAGGGTCATTTCAACTGAACAAGTTCAGTGTTGATACAGTAACCACTGTGGGTGCCCATTAAGGGTGGAGCCTATTTGTCTGACTACCAGTTGAATAATTTCATATTTCAACCTCTGAGTATTAAAAATCAGAGCACTGGTCTTTAAAAATCATATGACAAGGTCTAGAAGGGAGACATGTTCTTATTTTTCTGAGAAGATACAGCTTTAACTACTACCCCACTGCTGTTGGTGATAATGACTCATTATATGGCCCAATTCTGTTCATTTAACACTGTTTATATCCTTAAATTGATCTAATTATATTACAGAAATTACTAAGCTAGGTCTAGAAGACTAAATAGCAGTTGACAAGTATGCAAAAACTGTGATTTTAGTGCTGCAAGAGGGAGTTCTTCTTAACATGATTGTACAGAGAAACATGAGTAGATTGTACTAGTTACATGGATGTTGAAGACATGGTCCCTATATATTGACAAGGGGCTTTGTCATGATTAAAAAAATATTTCCATCTGCATTTGCTCAAATGCATTTTTAGCCACCATGTTAAGCTTTTTGGTAAATGGTATTTGACTGTACAATTTAGCTCTGCATCATCAAACAAGCCAAAGCGATGGACTAAGGATTCAGCCAATCTGCAGCTTTCCTTGTTCAAATTCTTCTTCTTTCGGCTGCTCCTGTTAGGGGTTGCCACAACGGATCATCTGTTTCCATTTCTTCTTGTCCTCTGCATCTTGCTCTGTCACACCAACCACCTGCATGTCCTCCCTCACCACATCCATAAACCTTATCTTAGGCCTTCTTCTTTTCCTGTTACCTGGCAGCTTCATCCTTAACATATTTTTCCCAATATACTCTGCATCCCTCCTCAGCACATGTCCAAACCAACATAATCTTGCCTCTCTGGCTTTGTCTCTAAACCTTCCAACCTGGGCTGACCCTCTAATATACTTATTCCTAATCCTGTCCACCCTTGTCACACACAGTGCAAATCTTAACATCTTTAACTGCCACATCCAGCTCTGACTCCTGCCTTTTTGTCAATGCCACTGTCTCCAACCCATATAACATAGTTGGTCTCACTACTCTCTTGTAGACCTTCCCTTTTACTCTTACTGGTACTCGTCTGTCACAATTCACTCCTGACACTCTTCTCCACCCACTCCATCCTGCCTGTACTCTCTTCTTCACCTCTCTTCCACACTCACCATTACTCTGAACTGTTGATCCCAAGTATTTAAACTCATCCACCTTCGCCACCTCTACTCCCTGCATCCTCACCATTCCTCTATCCTCATTCACACACATATATTCTGTCTTAGTCCTGCTGACCTTCATTCCTCTTCTCTCTAGAGCATATCTCCACCTCTCCAGGGTCTCCTCCACCTGTTCCCTACTCCCACTACAGATCACAATGTCATCTGCAAACATCATAGTCCACAGGGACTTCTGTCTGATCTTGTCTGTCAACCAGTCCATCAACATTGCATATAAGAAAGGGCTCAGAGGTGATCCTTGATGTAATCCCACCTCCACCTTAAACGTATCCGTCACTCCCACCACAGACCTCACTGCTGTCACACTACCCTCATACATATCCTGTACCACTCTTACATACTTCTCTGACACTCCTGATTCCCTCATACAATACCACAACTCCTCTCTAGGCACCCTGTCATATGCTTTCTTTAAGACCACAAAGACACAATGCAGCTCCTTCTGACATTCTCTGTACTTCTCCATCAATACTCTCAGAACAAACATCGCATCTGTAGTGCTCTTTCCTGGCATGAAACCATACTGCTGATCACTAATCCTCACCTCCCTTCTTAACCTAGCTTCCACTACTCTTTCCCATAACTTCATGCTGTGACTGATCAATTTAATCCCTCTTTAGTTACTACAGCTCTGCACATCACCCTTATTCTTAAAAATCAGTACCAAAACACTTTTTCTCCATTCCTCAGGCACCCTCTCACTTTCCAAGATTTCATTGAACAATCTAGTTAAAAACTCCACTGCCATTTCACCTAAACACCTCCATGCTTCCACAGGTATGTCATCTGGACCAACAGCCTTTCCATTCTTCATCCTCTTCATAGCTATCCTTACTTCCTCCTTGCTAATCCACTGCACTTCCTGATTCACTATCCGCACATCATCCAACCTTTTCTCCCTCTCATTCTCTTCATTCATCAACCCCACAAAGTACTCTTTCCATCTCCTCAACACACATTCCTCACTTGTGAGTATGTTTCCCTCATTATCCTTTATCACCTTTACCTGCTGCACATCTTTCCTAGCTCGGTCCCTCTGTCTAGCCAATTGGTACAGGTCCTTTTCTCCCTCCTTAGTGTCCAACCTTTCATACAACTCTTCATATGCCTTATCCTTAGCCTTCACCACCTCTCTTTTTGCCATGCACCTCATCTCCTTATACTCCTGTCTACTTTCTTCATCTCTCTGACAATCCCACTTCTTCTTCACCAACCTCTTTCTCTGTATACTCTCCTGTATGTCCTCGTTCCACCAACAGGTCTCCATGTCCTCCTTCCTCTTTCAAGATGTCACACTAAGCACCTTTCTAGCCATCTCTCTTACTAGCTCTGCTGTAGTTACACAGCTATTCGGTAACTCTTCATTGCCACCCAGTGCCTATCTTAACTCTTCCCTGAATTCCACCTCACAATTACCCTTTTTCAATTTCCACCATTTGATCCTTGGTGCTGCCCTTACACTCCTCCTCCTCTTCTTGATCACCAATGTCATCCTACAGATCACCATCCTATGCTGCCTAACTACGCTTTCCTCTGCCACCACTTTACAGTCTCCAATCTCTATCAGACTGGCCCTTCTACATAAGATATAATCCACCTGTGTGCATCTTCCTTCACTCTTGTATGTCACCCTATGCTCCTCCCTTTTGTTAAAATGTGTATTCACCACAGCCATGTCCATCCTTTTCGCAAAATCCACTACCATCTGACCTTCTGCTTTCCTTTGCTTAACATCATACCTGCCCATTACTTCCTCATCCCCTTTGTTCCCTTCACCAACATGCCCATTGAAATCTGCTCCAATCACCACTCTCTCACCCTTGGGTACAGTCATCACCACTTCATCCAACTCACTCCAAAATTTTTATTTCTCATCCATCGCCCACCCAACTTGTGGAGCATATACACTAACAACATTCATCATTACACCATCAATTTCCAGCTTCATAAACATCACTCTATCTGACACTCTTTTCACCTCCAAAACAGTCTTAGCATACTGTTCCTTCAGGATAACCCCTACACCATTTCTCTTCCCATCCACACCATGATAAAACAATTTGAACCTGCCTCCAATACACCTAGCCTTGCTTCGCTTCCATCTGGTCTCTTGCACACACAATATACCAACCGTCCTTCTATCCATCATATCAGATAGCTCTCTCCCTATACCAGTCATACTGCCAACATTCAAAGTTCCAACCCTCACTACCACAGTCCTAGCCTTTACATGCCTTTGGGCATGCCTGCCCCCTCTTCTCCTCCTTCGGCCAACAGTAGCCCAATTTCCACCAGCACCCTGTTAGCCAACAGTACTGGTGGTGGCTGTTGTTAACCTGGGCCTCAACCGATCCGGTATGTAACTTATCTTAACTGTTCAGAATGTAACTGACTGCCTTGATTTTTGCGTCAAATTTTTGGTCTGTGTCTCATAAAATATGTGGTTTTCTGGCAAATCACTGGCGATTAAAGATTGAAGTTATTAAATAATGAGAGGCTTCGTATCCTTCATAAAATGCATGCTAATGCAAAACCAGCTATTATTTAGAATCTGTCCTTGATTTTATGCCTTTCTCCCCCATTATTTTATGCTTTGAATGGATTGAATAGATTTCTTGTGCTAAGAAGTTGAGAGGTATGGTTGAGAGATATAATCACTGAATGAAAACTCCTTTACAGGGGAAACCCTTTGAAAAGTATGGCAAAACAGAAACTAAGGGATGGTTTATTAGAGCAGCCAATAAACTTAACCATGGCCATACAGCAGTCTATATGCAAAAACAAACAAACAAACACATAACTAAATAAATAAATAAGTGTGTGTATATGTCTGTATCTGTTTGTGCATATGCACACATGTGAGTGCTTGTGTTTGTGCCTGTGTGCGTCTGTGGATACTCTTTTGCTTACTTTGTAACAGTTTTTTTAAGTCATTCGTTGCAATCTTGGCAATACAACCCAAACAGAATTGTTGTAAAAGTAAAATGTTGTGTACTGGTCTGAAGAACCTGGGCTTTCTGTAATCTCTATGGTTTTATCTTTAATAATGCGAGTTATGCTTGTAGTCAGCGAGTTTACCCAACATCACTATGTTTACTAGTAGAGTTCAGTAGGTGGAACATATTGTTTTACTAGTAGAGTTCAGTAGGTGGAGCATATTGTTTTTCCAGTCAATGTCACTACTTTATCAATATTTAGTACATAGCTAATTCCAAAACAGCATCTTCTGGTGATGAATATATGGCTACATTTGAAGTAGTCTGTATAAGTAGCTATGAAATAAGATTTATAACAAAATCCTGAAAGTTGCCAAACAGGGAGGCTATGGTAAATTGCCGGCATGAAGAGTATATCATGCATACAGCCTGAAAAATAAAGTATGTGCTGCTAAAGATGTAATTTCAGAGTGGCAGTGAAATTTTAAGAAGTGACTGTATCCTGCACATGCAGAGCAATACCTGCTACATACATGATGCACTTTGAAGAAAGAGCCGAGTCAAAGTCCAAAAACCTGACAGAAATGTGCAAGAGACGTCAAGGTAGGCTGTTAATACAGACAATTATTATTAGCTATGTTTTTTTTTATATCAAAGTCACATTACCATATGAGGTAAAAGTTAAGCTGAGGTCAGCCATCATCCTCAGGCAATACAGATTTTACAGTGACACACCAATATACAGTGAATTTAATGCTGAGCAAGCCGTGTACAATCTACTAGCACACATTCCTAATCACCTGCATCACGGCTGCAGTCAACAGTCTTCATAAAGGGTTGTAGCCCTGTGTAATTTCCATAGAGATGTACTACACCTGTACAGTTCTCATAGATATGTACTACACCTGTATAATTCCCATGGAGATGCACTATACCTCTACAGTGTTATATGTTAAAGGTAAAAATAGAAACATCAGAAGATTATTACTGAACATTTGTCATATTAAATGCAGGCTTATAAGTTTTTCAGTTTTCATTAGAAGGTGCAAACATATTGACCATTTTCCCTGCTTGAATTATATCTTGCATGTCTGTCCTGAAGTGTGTTTTCTAACTGAGTGCAAAGCCACCTTTCTGGACAGAGCTGTGCAATGACAGTACCATAGCTCATGAGGAGAGGCCCCATAAATGCCAGGTTTGAAATGTGAGGTCAAATGATGAATGCTTTGTCAAATTATGGCTGTTAGATGAGATGACCATTAAATATCACTGAATATAACTGCCTGGCTCCTGAGCATTCAATATGTGTTTCTGGTGGGTGGATAGGCAAGGGAAGTAGAAATAGTTATATAAAGGTAAGAAAAAACTTAGCTGCAGTTTTTATTGTCTGCATTTTGTCCTTATTTGAAACACAGTCCCAGATCTGACACATGGAATAACTGTCAGTATTCTTAACACAAGGAATGTAGGTGGGCAGATGGGTATATCCATCTCAAGATGGCAATTCATGGATGCCGCTGTTACCCACAACACAAAGTTAATTACACTACACACAGGCATTCCACCTTGCACAGTATCTTATTATGCAAAACTGCCAAATGGCAATACTGGAATGAGACTGTTTCATTCTAAAGACTGAACTAGTGCCTTTGTGCTTTTAAGTCAGCATATATCACCATCCACACATTCCAGTGTTGGTCACTGTAGTGTCAGGGGTCCAAAGATCTGGTGTTTAATGCTGTTGGAAGTAAGGCTGGATGGGGAGAGCTTCCTGTGCTTCCCTGCAAAAAGAACTGCCTTTGGGCTTACTGAAACAGGAGTTTTGTTGCCATAGCAATTGCATGATTAAACGTTCCACACAAGCTTTTGGGCTCATAAGCCTTCTGGCACTAATGAGTTGTTCAGATAGAATGCAGTGCAGTATAACTTAGTCAGACTGTATATAGAGTGAATAGTATACTATTATCCCATTAGTATAGTTATTAGAAGACAAAAGGGTTTTGTAATGGATTCATTATAATTAATCATGTGATGTTGAGTCAACACGTAATTAATCCTAGCTAAAACATCAAGATCCATGTGATGGCACAGTCTGAAAACAATGATACTCACAAGCTCATAAATTACAGAAAACAGTTATTTTGTGCAAGGGCACCCCTGATTTGGGAGCAAGCCCCACACTACTGCTCCCTAAATATACCAGTTTAAAGGATGCAGAAGCTGAGAGAAGAGGGAGAAGGTGAATTTTATGTTTGTTTTCCACCTTTTCCTTCTCTGAGTCTACAACACAGTCAATGCATGATTAAAACATTTCCAATGCTGCGAAATGTCAACTACAACAGACTCGACACCTTCCTGTTTTTGAAGTTGCAAGACTAACTGTTCTAGGCTGTGTGAAAGAGTAGGCTTCCCTTTTGTAACACCCATATTCAGCAAAGAGATTGTAAACTCTCTGCTGGAAAAGAGATCATGTATCTTCTTGGAACTAAACCCAAGACCTTGGAATATTGCACTGATGTTACATGCAATGCATTGCAGATGAGTGCATCGCACTACACAATAATCATGCACGTGGTGCATCTACCTTTTATCTCCTGGTTCTTCTTTTAATTTGATATCATTCTGATATGAAGTTACTGTGCTTCTGTTTCCTGTGTTTCTATTGTTTAAAATACAATAACTGCTCCTGTTCTTGTTTATTTCAATAATAGCATTACTCAAACAATAAAGATTATTTGACAGTTACCTCCATAGCATAGAGCAATGAGGCTCTGAGAGTGACCTAGATGCCTCTTGATTGAATGATGACCTTGATGCTGGAGGACACACCCAGGGAGAGTGGGAGTGACCAGTAGATGCTGACAGCTTGGCCATCTTGGAGAAGGGAAGACAACTTGGTCTACAGCACTGTTGCATTCCAGTGGGCATTTAGGGTGGTATTTACAATCTGTATGGTACAAATGTGCAAAGTGAGTGTGTGAAAACCGCAGCTTTGCCTATATGCAAATGTAGTAAATGCAAATGAGTGGCACTGATTTTCATATTTGTGAAGCTAACAAAGAATTATCCTCATAAACTGTGCAGATATGGAATTGTATAAAGCTGGCTAAGAAGTATGCAGGAATCTTATGTGTTTTTTTCATGTGTATAACTGCTGACATTCATTGTAAGCTCTTTAATTATCTGCGCAAGTTTTCGTAGTTTGATGGTAAGAGCTGCTGTACACTAATATCACAAAACTTCAAGGAAAGACCAAGCATGTACCCAGGCTTAGTGCCTCTGGCTAACACCTTAAAGTAACTGTGCCAGCAGCCTTATTCTGCAGGTGTCATTTTATGGACACCACCAGTTCATGGCTTTTATAAGTATGGGAAGAGGATGGAAAGGGAAAGAAGGAAAAATAGCGGACAGCAGATAAGGGAATCACAACAGGATAATATAAAAGGGTTGTGCTGGTGGAGGGGGGAGAGAAGGGTCATTTTTGGAGTAGAGGTAGAGCCCTTTTCACAAAAATATATATAAGGGAAGATGGTGAATGGGAAAGGATGGTAAGGGAAGGAATGAGGGTTAGGGAAGAGATAAGGGTAATGACAGTAGCATAAGCACAGACAAGTCAGATGGGTGCATATCACACAGTAGGGTGGGTTCA
This sequence comes from Protopterus annectens, assembly GCF_019279795.1. NCBI lineage: Eukaryota > Metazoa > Chordata > Ceratodontiformes > Protopteridae > Protopterus > Protopterus annectens. The sequence goes on from NC_056728.1 coordinate 859,013,029, forward strand.
CACACTGAAGGGCAGACAAACAGAGGATGGACAAAGTGATGTGGCTAGGAGTTGTAGACAAATACAAAAGGAGTGGTTTGATACAAAATGGGGAGTGCACAGATGATAGGGATGGGACTAATTCAGGGCCACTGGCTCTGTCATTCTGGCCCAAGACCCTCACCAGGGCAGGCAGCCAATGATGTTGAGGGGGTAGTGGCCTCTGGTGGTTCAGTGCTCAGAGGCAACCAGGACACTGTATCTTGCAGCCACTGCAAGAGGCTTTAAAATGAGCTTTGCTTCCTCTCTACAACCCTCTTGACTGCAGCCTCCACCAGTTCCTGCAACTCAGGCTGCTAGTTGTCTAGCCTGTTCTGCTGCTGTCTGCCTGCAGGGAATGAGCCACCACTCCTAGCCTACATAGCAGTCCTTGGACAAACTGGGGAGGGTGGTGATCTCTCTTGCATTGTAAAAGACTGCAGTCATGGTGTCCCAAGATCTTCTTGATCTGTAGAGGGAAAGAAAAAAGGCAGAAAATGAAGACATAAGTAGGAAAATGGAATGATTATTATGTTGCAGTGGTAACTAGTATTAACATTACTCTGAGTAATGCTATGATTTAATATAGTGACCCCATTAATGTAGTATTCTAGCTGCCATAATTATAGTCCGTATTATCATACCAATACATGATATACATATTTTAAATATTACAGTATAATAATCAGAATAATGGTAATATAAAATATAGTTAATGTAATGTGTAACAGTGCAATAAATGATTATATTTTTATTGCTAAATTATATTATTTTATTCATTTGACAAAATTATTTCTTATGTTATTGGGTGTCCAACCATGCCAGCCTCCTGTGAAACAGGCAGCATTTGAAAGAATTCTCATCCAATGCTACAAAACAAGAGAAAGAGGAGAAAATGTAATTATTAAAACTTGCAGTGTTACATGGCACATTACATTTGCAATGGTATTTGCAGTTTGGTGTGTCACTTGTAAGGTATAACTTTGTGGCAGTCACATTGATCTAACTGCAGGTTTACTGTTGATTACAAAAAGAATGATATGCTTTATGAAGAGGTATGTTTGCATCCCCACCCTACACTGTGTGACTTGCGTATTCAGACAGTATGCCCCTACATTATCTAACAATAGAAATGTACCACTGAGTAAGGACTATTGGATGCATGGCTTGTTGACTCAGTAGGCCTCTCTCAGATGCCTAACTACAAATTAAAGTGTGCTTCTTTATTAAACTGATTTCTTTCCCCTTCCCCCATATTACATGCTGTTATGTGGGTAATAAAGTAGCATAGTTATAAAATGGTGGGAATGTTTCAGTACATTGCTAACTGTTTACAATGACAAAGGAAATGTATTGTAATAAGAATGAAGACTGTGGAAACACTCTATAGGTGCATGTATGCTCAATTTATTGCATGCTGATCAATAATGGTGCCCACAGGCAGAGTTATCACCCACCCTCACCCTATTTTAGGCATTTTTGACAAAGCAAAGGTGGATGACATGTACAAATTATACGCCAACCCCAAAAATAGGAATTCTGGTCACCCTAATCTTAATAGAGAAGAACAATAACTATTTGAGGTTTTAAGGAATAATGACACTGTTTGGATTATTAAATCTAATCAATAAAGATGGGGGTATCTTGATATTCGAGTCTTTATCATATTCTAACATCATGCGTGATATTTTGCATGATTGTGAAACTTATTCAGTGGTGTCAAAAATCATGTAAATATTGCCTATCGAAGGATAGACTGTTAAACAGAAGAATTTTTGATTGATCAGAGGATCACTGCTGAGACTTATAACTATTTAAAAGTTGAGAAGCCCATTATCCCCACCATATCTGGTATCCCCAAGATCCATAAGAATGTAAAACAAAACCGCTTTTAGACCTATTGTGGCAGCACAGGGGTCTAAAACACACCCCATATGAGTTTGTATTGACAGATGGCTCAGATCAGTTTACCAGGTGGTACCCCATTTGATTATAGGCTCCTGGGACTTCCTGGGGAGGTTAAAAGAAGAACTTTGGGCCAAAAATTTTATGTTTTTAACCATCATTGTAGTAGATTCATTTACAGTAATTCCCAAGGAAGAAGGATTGGAATTTTTCTACAATAGTATATTAAGGTACACTTCATTTTCAAATGACAGGGTAAACTTAGTAGAGATAATGTTTATCGTACTTGATTACAACTACATTTTTCTGAAGGGGAAATATACAAGCACAACAAAGAGGTGGCTATGGGGGCCTCTTGTGCCCCCATTTATGCCAATTTAGTTTTATTGGATTGGGAAATAAAGTGTCTATTTAATTCAGAATTTGTTGGTAATATCAAGTTATATTTCAGATTTCTGGACAACATATTCATTCTATGGGGTGACTCAGAAGACAGTATACCCAGTTTTATTAATTATCTTAATCATTCATCAAGCTTTTTAAAATTTACATATAGCTTTGATAGAAATAGAATAAATTACTTAGATACGGTGATTGCCCACACTGATAAAGGGTTTAAGTCCACAGTTTTCAGGAAGCCCAGCTTTAGTAATTTTTACCTTGATTTTATTAGTTGTCATCCCCTTAGCCAAAAGTGAACTTTTGGTTAGGGGCCAGTGCATTGCCATAGCTTGGATGACATCACACCCAGAAGACATCTTTTAGAAATAGGTTTAACATCAACCAAAAGGATAAAGGGACTCCAAAATCTGTCATATGCTGCCAGATTGAAGAAACTCCAGCTCTATTCAGTTGCATACTGTCTGCTCAGAAGTGACATGTGCCTGACATACAAGGCCATGTCCAACCCGGAATTAATGTTCATGCTCCACCTCAAAAAATCCAAATCCACCAAAACCACTAGAGCAAGCGACTTAAACCTTAGCACGGACATAAATAGGACGTGCTGGAGGGATAGATTTATCACTCTGAGACTCCCTATGCTGTGGAATAAAATCCCGGTCCATGTGAGGCAGAGCACCTCGCTGGCTCTGTTCAAGAGAAATCTTGACCTGTGGATGGGAGATCGTAGGTTTATCCCGGGAATCATCTCTGTGTCACTGCTGGACAGAGGCACAACAAACTAATGGGCACAGTATTTTTTCATATAAGGGGTGGCGTAAGCCACAAAAATTTGGGCTAGGCTTATAAATGCCTTAGGGCAGATAGCCTAGTATAAACCTATGAACCTATGAACCTAAGAAGGACAGGCCAAAACAGGGAAAAATTATGAGAGGGCCTTTGTGTTACAATATTGCCCTCAAAAGATTTGCATTAGAAATATAATAAAAAGGCACTGGAATATCTCGAGAGCTAACCTTGGTATTTAGCAACTACTGGGGCCTGTACTATGATTTGTTTATAAAACTGGGCGGAACTTAAAAGAATGGGTTGAGTGGGGGTAAGGGTGTCATGGAACTCAGAAAGATGGGTCAACTAGATATGGGGCTTGTGCCTAATGTCCCTATATTTTAGAGGTCAAAACTTTGAAATTAGTGAATGATATATATTCTTCTGTAGAAGTTAGCAAAGGCAGTTATCAGTCTAAGGGTGTTGACTATCTTGCGAAAGTGCTCAAGCTGCCCATCTTTTTATGTGGGCAAAACAGAGAGGTGTTTCTGTAGACATATATACCAGCACAGTTATGAAATAGGGAAAATAAATGAAAACAATGCACTCTCTAAGCATTATAGAATATGCACAAACTTTAAGAAATTCCAGTTTGGTATTTTAGAACAGATAAGGTACAATCCTAGAGGTGGTGATGCAAAAGCCAAATTAGAGGCAAAACAGGTTATGTGGCAACTCAGGAACCTGGTATAAATTAACAGATCTCTATACAACCTCTTATACATGGGTTCTGTAGCAGAATGAAGAAGGTTTTAATAATTCAGTATTTTAATTCTTAAATTCATTTATAAATAAACATTTTTACAAGATGTTTTTTCAAAGTTTTTGAAAACTCACTTTATAAATACACGTTTTTAAAGGTTGATAATATTTTATTAATTTTATAAATTTGAATTCATTATTTGTTTAAGAATTTGTTTTTTCTCAGTGAGGTCTGCTTTTATTAAGTGAGGTCTTCTGTTGCTTATTATACAATAATTAGTAATTCATTCTCAAGCCACCTATGGCTGGTATAAAGTTTTGTTAGTTTATTCATTCTGATGATGCCCTACATTTTTAATGGATGAAAGCATTCATTCATGTGTTTTATGGCTGAATAAAGGTGTTTTGGGAATTAGATTTGAATAATTTTCTCAAACTGCCAACATTACATTTCTTTTGTTCTTGATCCCCTCAGCAGTGCTGATGTGTAAATACCTGAATGTTTATTTGCTGAAATGGACAAATTGCAAAGTTTGCATTGCAACAGTCTAGGCTTATAACTACATAGTTTAAATAGTACTGTTTGTGTATAAGTACTGATTGACTCACTGGTAAATAACTATCATGGGCCAACTGCAAGATTAGCATTACCTCAGCAATGTCTACCTATACCCATATCATTCTTATATATCTTAACATTGTACAAGTACTGAAGGACTTTGGTAATCTATCTTACACTTCTTACACTAAATGGGCAAGTTGTTGTGGCTGCCACCACACTGATGGCATTGCTTACCTGTTCTAAGGATACCTGTCAGCTTTAAAAGCTCACCTGTCAAGTCTGTCCCAATATGTGTGTGATTGAATGGCCCACTGTGACATGTTCCATTCAGGATTGTATGTCCTTCAATAAAGGTGAATTAAGACCTTAGTCTCCTTCACACACCATTTGGAGTCTCTGTCCTGAGCTTTCACGAAAAAATTCATGTTTATTTATTTATTTGTCTTTGTTTACCAGGAAAGTTCGACTAGGCAATACCCATTTTTAGCAGTGGCCCGGGAAGAAAAGTTCCATTTGTTTACATTGTATTATACTTTGTTCAAGTTAAACACAGAATAGTTACACGTCTATTTACATTTATATAAAACAGTAGCTACATTTATACATTCTAAGATTTTACAGAGGTAGAAGTTACAAAAGAGAAGGCACACATGCATTGTACAGGCAGCGTTACATATATAAAAATTGCTTTGTCATTTTAGTAAGAGGTTGAGTGTATTCTGTTTAAGGGGAGTATTTGGGGAGTATCATACGGTGAGCACAAAGTCTGAACCTGGTAATGAACATGTGCAGAACCAGGATTGGTTCAGGTGCTGTTTAAGCAGTGGTTTAAAACTACTTGAGTTTGTCTGAGAGTATTATTTGTGTGGGGATACTATTCCAGAGTTTAGCAACATATTGGGAGTAGAGTCTCCTGCAACATTATTTGACTTAGTTGTGAGTAGTAAGAATTTTATACTAGAACAGAGGTCCTTTGCTGGACAGTGGGGCAGTAATAAGTTTTGTAGTGCAGGGCATTATTCTGGATGATATTGCCTTGGTCAGAGTCTACTTCAGAACTGTATCTATAGTATGAAAGTGAGACTCCTGTGTTGTGAACCACACCTTATACAATGTGACTTTTGGCAGCTGAGGTAGATGAGAGGCTGGGCTGCTACATCTTAGTGCATCGATGTTCATGCACAGGCAGTATTCCTGGTGGCATGAACTTGTCTATGACATTGTCTACACTTGTACGTTTGTTACAATGCAATTCATAGTTATGTGCCTTCTACCCTCATTTACATAAAAACATCATCAACTTAATAAAATTCAATGTTTTGTATACTGCTGGTGACCATAAATCTGTGGAGATTGCCAGAAAGCCAAAGTTAAAGAAAACAGTCTGTTTTAAGTGTATTTATAAACATAATAGAGACAATAATGTCTTGTTGCATCCACATATTGAAAATAGTCAAGGAATTGCTCATATATAACATGTAAGACATAATTATGTTACCGAAATTGCTTAGCCATGAACTACTGTTACATTACTGAGTAAAATGTATTATTCATATTCTGTAGTTAACAATTCTCCTTATTTGTCGCAGCTACTAACACCTGGCAATACAAATGCAGGAGACCATGTTGCATAGAAAGTATTGCATTTCATGAAATAAAACATCAGTTGTCAACTAGGTCATAGACTCCCCCTTCCTCATAGTTTAGTGTGTTGGACCTCCACAATCACACACATCTTGCAGTCTCTTAAGCATGGTGTTTCACAATTCAGAATGCCTTGGCACAAAAAAAAAAAAAAAAAAAAAAAACAAGTCAGGTAGACACATACACACACACAAAGAAATAATGTGGAAAATAGTTACAAAAAATTGCTGACAAAGTATTGCATTGGGAGTCATACTGAACTATGTGACATAAGTGCTACGGGGAGGTGCATTCTTTGGCTTCAATACGTAAGCATTGCTTACTGAAATATTTATAATTTTATTCACAGGTACAGCAGTACAATAGACTCCATTGACATGCTGTGGTGGATAACAGAAGGCTCACAATGACAGCAGAATGGCTGCCAATGTCATTATGCTTATTACTCTCATTCTCATGATACAGCTCACGACAGTGATACACAATCACAAAGTGGGCTGGCAGGGCCCCTCCACCCAAACAAGCAGATAATTAGTGACGCAGACTCCAACATAATGCATCATAATGAAATGCCATTACCAGAAATGGTGGAATCTCCTTATAGCTCAGCAAAGGCACAACAATGTCTGAGGTTCTATAACCCGCTGTGCAGCCTGCACACAGGAGGAGTTCCAGAAGAAGAGTTATAGCTGGCACCGGAGACATGTGAGGTTGTCTGTCCACATAAGCAAACATGCTGTGAAGTTGTTCAGGCACAGGCTATTGCAGCTGGCAGTCAGGTAGACATGGTTAGAGTTTCGTAGGATATACCTGTGGAAAGTCACCAGTGCGTGGGAATGGTGGAGGCCAGGGACAATGCCATGATGATCCCATGCACAGCATGGTTGCTTACTGGTATCCATGTCAGCCTCTATGTGTAGATTAGTGAAGACTTATCAGATACATATTGCTGACAGTTTTTGACATACCTGAGGGTGACCCTGCCTACGTGATGATGAGTAGGCCATGCAATATGGGTATGTGAAAAAGGTTTTCCATCCATAGTTGCAGTTTTCCCTAAAATAAGTCAGTTAGCCATCAGTGAGCTTCCACATCACATGGTAAGACTACATAGATTAGGTATAGGTCACACATCACTGCCTGGTCACTGTGAAGAGCATCCACAGCATCTAGAAGGTCTGAGCATCATAGAAACTGGGTATCCAGCTCACACGGAAGCATTTCCACCTAATGTTTGGGATCAGCCCCAACACTGTCATTGCACAATGGCAATGAGACATCCACTCACAATTTATATATCATAACACACCCCTCAATCAACACTATCCCCCCAACAAAATGGCAGGAGAAAATGCAAAAGCAATAAAATAGCTAAAACAAAAGCAAACCAGTGCTTGACATCTATGATGAGGAATGAAAATATTTGCACTTACCTGCATGATGAAGATAAAACAAAGATGAAAAATGGCAAAAATATGTCATAAAAAAAGAAAAATTCTCAATTGCAAAAGCAATGAAATCAGAATGCCACGTCATATTAACTTTATTATGATGTCACAAAATTATGTTACTTCAGCATGCATTTGCAGAGAAATGACACTGTTTGGTTGTATACAATGGTAACCATTTGAAATGTTGGGATCCACTAGTGTGAGGTCTGGACCATGGAGAGTGAATGGCTGCTTCTGCCTGTTGAACACTGTGCAGATGATAATGTCTATGACCATATTAGCTATACATTTGTGAATGATGTGTGAAGAAATGTCTGATGCACAATGACAGCTGACTGTGAATTTTTACTAGGCATAAACCATAGGCATCATTGCAAGCACCAAGTATTATCTTTGTGACTTTAAGCTATCATGTAGTGAATATTATGGTCCAGAGTTGAGGACTAGAAGCAACTGGTTTGCCTGCACCACCATGTACCATTCATGAGCCTCCCTGAGGGAGGTGTCATGTGGTCACTGACTGGTCACTGTGGTTATCATCAGTCATTGAACCTATGATAGCGAGAACCATTTGTCACTGGTTGTGGCAGTTGGATTCCAGATCAGTGCAGAATCATATCACACAGAATATCAGGCAGTGGAAACAGGCTTTTAGTAGACCAAACACTCACTCAGTGAATATGCATGCCTGGGACAGGATGTGTTAAAGTACTCTGCTGCATCTCCTTGTGGGTTATGAACTTTGGTTATTAGCCAAGGTTCAAGTGTAGAGCCTGCATCATCTAAAAAAACATATTGACAAGGGGGTCATATGAAGATGGGATGGTTACTCAATAAAAAAACAGAACAGAGTTATTTAGGGTACATGCACCTCTTAGATGTTTATGTGGAATTCTACTGTGCAGGTAATGGTGGTTAAGTGATATTGTGTGTCAAATGTGAGAATCATGGTACTGCCATGATGCTGAGCTGATACATTGTTACAGCCACAAGTATCACATACTATTTTGAAGTACTCATGGTACTAGCTTTTCCTGTGTTGCACTGGGGAAATAGATATGCTTATCCTCATAAGCTAAAATTATATTGAGGAACTGCTATAGTATCCTCAAAGTAGAAGCTGGTGAAATGCCCAATTTGTCCCCACTCTGTCACAGAAAGGTCCCTGTGTCAAATATAGTGAGGGCTATACATACATTTGTATCCACAAGAATAGGAAGGCCACTCATTCCTCCAGTGCCAGCTTGTGGGTCATAAAGTTAACCAAAGCCCATATAATGTTTCTGTCTACTCTAAACTAGTCAAGCAACTCCTATTTCTCAAAGTTGTATTGGGTCACCCTTTACCTGTATCTCCTTCACTAAGGCTGCTGAGTGACGCTCAGTGCACCAGGTTAGAGTACAATGGAAGCCAGCAGCTCAAAGCAAGACACAATAATGCTAACAGCAAAACATTCACTGATTGCAAAGTGAGTAGAAAAGGCACAACTTTTATAATGTAGCTTGACAATGAGCACTTATGTTATCAAAATATAGCTCTGAATCATAAAACGTAAGAAATAAACCATATTATAATATCATAGGCACAGCATCTGCATACCACTCCTTGCTTAAATGTTATTATAGTCATTTGCATATTGCATTTTCTGTGAGGCCATTTGCATATTACATTCTCTGTGACTTTCTGAAAGAGCTCTTTGAATCGCATCTCACTTGCACTTATGTGCAACTTATCCACATACCCAGTGAACACGTGTGATGTCTGTGAATACCATCATTAGAAAGACAGCATTACGAACCATGGAGATGTACACTGTATGAAACAGTGATGCATGGTGTAGATGGGATCTGCATGTGCATAAAAATGCACATATATGTCATATATGGCATGTGCAATTCGAAGGGCTGATGTTAATGGCCTGGAGATCAAAAGCAAAAATTAGTACATGTAGAAAGGACCATAAATTCCAACTGATTAGAGATATTTTTGAAGGGTATATAAACTATGGTATGAAATGGTTAAGTCCTGTTTTCTGCACAGTGCATTCTTGCTCATGAAGGCATAGTAAAGTGATGTAACTAGATCCTGTCCACCACTGTAGGTAAAAATAAGAATTACTCATGACCCTGTCATGATGCATTTCTCTTACATAATGATATTATTTTAAAAAATGTATCTTTTTAAATCAAGTCTATTCTACACTTTTGTGTTTCCATGTCTGTATGCTTACATGAATCATATGGACGGATTTAAGATTTTACTATGCATGAACACTCCAGTAAACATAATGCTGTATCTTCAGTACTTAGGCTGCCAGCAGTTTTGCCAGTGCAACTGATACATCAGAAAGCAACATGAAGAGGCAGCTTCTGGAATATTTAAATTTATTATGATACAGTTTTGTCTCGATGTATGTTTTCTAAAAGGGATAGCACTCAAACTAGATATGTTCTATTTGTCTTTGCACTTAGCACTGATAAAACTAGTGGTTGTTATTTCTGAAATGTCTGATGGTGACAGTCATCTTTCTTTCAGCATGTCTAAAGAAATCCAAAAAGACCAAATCGAAGGCACGAAACACCAGCAAAGGTTCCACAGTTTAATGACTGAAAATATAAGACAAAAAATATTCCATCCACAAAAAATTAACGCTCTTAGCTAAAAAAATTGCGTTTTCGTCCTCCCTCACAATGACTTCATCAGATACCATCTTATATTTTCAGTCATTAAACTGTGGAACCTTTGCTGGTGTTTCGTGCCTTCGATTTGGTCTTTTTGGATTTACTTGGTCTAGTTCGTATTGGCATTTTTTTCTTGGTATGTCTAAAGAAATCAGTCATGTGGGAAACCAGATTTTACTTCCAGACTGGAGTGTATTGGATTTCACTTGGAGGCAAACTGTTTTTATTCTATAATAAGATGTATTCCTTTTATAGACTGGAAAGGAGCATGATCTTTAGAGATCTTCAGTAAGTCCTTCTGTAGATCAGTAGACGGCTACTAGATGTAAGGTGGATTGATTAAAAGGCAAGAGAAAGGTAATTAGCTGAGTGTCTGTTGCTTGTCTAGTCATGATGAAATAGACAACCATTGTGGGTTCTGTTCAAGCAGCTTTATTATCTACAAACATAACCATATATACAAACTAGCTGTCATGTTCAAACTCTGGCTGTACTCACAAAATGACACTGAAGATAGCACATGCCTGTTATTTATATATGCACGTTCAGGTCTTAGAAATGCTTTTTAAAGGTACAACCCATATGTCATTCTACAGTGTCTTAATACTGATATTTTGTGGTCTTCTTCTGTTATATATTTTTATATATTTCATCATGACTAAAATTAAACACCTTCAACAACAGATAAGCTGATAGAACTGTTTTCCAAAACGTGCTGTGAATTTTTAACCACATTCAAATAAAATTTGATCAAATATTCTTTTTGGCTAGATGTGCAATGGATATTTTGGCTGATAGTGATGGAGTGAGTTTCCTCAAATTAGTCTACTTGAGTTTGCTGTGACATTTGTAAGAGAAACATAGGCAGAATAAATTATACTAAAAGAAAACTGAAGAACAGATTCAAGCAATCAAATTAATGCAGAGATATAGTGGCTGGTAGCCAGCAGGCCAAACAAGTTATATTAACAGAATATCAGAAATGTAAATGAATTGGGGGCATGGCCTGGATGGGAAGCTGAAAGCAGCAGAGTTCTTGAGCTCTGCAATTTTCATTTTTTCCTGACAGGATTTGTTATTCAGTTTTACCAACAAAGACCTGAAACTACTAAAATCAGATTATGGAAGTCGTAAGCCACACGTTGGTGCAATTTGTAAGTTAAAATTGTCATATTTTCCTGTCAAACTTTCAAATAGAAGGGACGTTGAAACCACATTCACAAAGGAAGATGAGCAGCTCCAAATTGTCTCACCAAGAAACTCCAATGAAAAAAGAAATACAGGCAATCCTTACTACAATTCAATACTTGGTGGGTAAAATAGACAAATTAAACTTAAAAGTGGAAAATATAAAAGAAGATACCACCAAATAAATAACCTTATTAAATGAAGTCCTTAAACAACAAACAGCCCAGATTGCTGCTTTGGAAGATTCTGTAACATATATAGACTACAGACTCATTGAAAAGATAGACGGCACTGAGAATAGAACCAGGAGAAACATTATATGAATCTGTGGCATCCTGGAGCAGATGGAGGGTGACAATATGATTAATTTCCTGACTTCTTGGATTCCTAAAGTCCTAAACCTACCTGAAGCACTACCTTTCTGGATATAAAGGATACACAGGTCTTTAACTACAACTTCTGTATCTAGTAAAAACAGCCGTCCAAGATCTAGTATCGTAAAATGTATCTCCACTCAAGACAAAGACCTTATTTTATGAACTGCCTGGTCCCTTGCTCCTTTAAAAATTGGTGACCAAACTATCAGGTTCAACAACGACTTTTCACCCCTTGTAATGTCCAAAAGAAGAGCATGTGTCCCTCTAATAAAAATCATTAAAAAAGAAAGGAATCAAAGCATAACACATATTCCCAGCAAGAATATCCCTACAAGAAGGAAAGAAAACTTTTGACTATCTCGAAGAAGTATCCACATTTGTCCAAAATAAGTACCTTTTAAGTCAGCCTGAACCCATGGATTCTTTAATGAACTTAAAAAGACAAGCTTCAAAATATGAATGGACTATTAAAGAAAAAAAAAACAGAGACAAATGATTATACATAACTTCACATTTCATGCAAGTTTTTGTTTTCTCCCTTCTAAATAATGTAGAATCATACATAAAAGTATGAATGGAGAGATGAAAAGTTAGCAAACAAAGGAGAGTTGTAGTGCTGAAATTGAATTTATCCTCAAGTCTTGGTGAGTACCTTCCTGAGGTGGACCCTGTTTTTTTTTACAAAATCTCACCAAGGTGACACTGATATATGGACTGTATTTATATAGCATATATCATGGACAGAAGTAAGTCAAAAATTAAAAAAGATAACTGGGTGCACAAGACCCAGGATAAAAAAAGTGCCCAATCCTGGTTGGTGCACTGGTGCCAGGACTGGAAAAAATAACAGTGTAGCATCCTCAAAATTCAGAAACATTCCTACAATGGGGCCTGGCTCAGGGGAAGGATGGCCCCCCTGTTGTAGAATGAAGTAGCAGTCCACAAAAATCACAAAACCTGATAGGCCAAAAAAGAGCCATAAAGACAATAGAGTGGACTACTGGGGATAAGGAAGAAATTATGTATTGTTACTATTATGCAAAAAGGCCATAATTTCCAGACACAGGATTTACAAAAAGGTTAAGAGCTAAATTAGAGGATAGAAAAATACTTCCACAGGAAAAACTGTCAAAAGCTTCAAATAAAACTTTGCATTCATTAATACAACAGATTTTTGAAAAGCAGTATATAGATCAACAAACTTTGATCTGTCATCTGAGGAAGTGTGAAAATGTAAACAACAAAACCTAGATATTTTTGAAAAGTATAAAAAAGAAATATGGACATGGGAAGAAAGAGAGATTTGAAATGGCGCAATATTTATGCAAAGGAGAAAGCCAAATTAATCAATATACAGAAGGCAGCCCCAAAGATATTCAAAGTGAAATACAGGCGAAGGGATCCAGATATGGAAACTTTCACAATAAAAAAATAATATCACAAAGATGAAACTTAGAAAAGAAGATCAGTAAAGTAGAAGTAAAAAAAAATAGAAGTTGAAGTTATGGAGGGCCTGGGAAGTGAAGGATTTAATGTAGAAGGTCTAACACAGATTACATCATAACATGATGGATTGAGTCCCCAAAGTAAGGAGAAGCAGGAAGATTAGGAGACATCTGAAGAAGAAATATGGACATGGGAAAAAAAAGAGATGCAATATGGTATATAATAATATCTTTATGCAAAGGGGAAAGCAAAACTAACCAATACAAAAAGGGCAGCACCAAAGCTATTTGAAGAGAAATACAGGCAAAGGAATCCAGATATGGAAAACTTTACAATACAAAAAATAAGAAGACAAAGAGGAAATGTCGAAAAGGTGATTAGTAATGGAGAAGTTAAAGAAATAGAAACTGAGGTTATGGAGCACCTGCAAAGTGAAGGATTCAGTGTAAAAAAATCTAATGCAAAAAGCACCACAACAGGATAGAGCAATGGATACCCAAATTAAGGGGAAACCAGTGGAACAAGAAGTAATTGGTCAGGTGCCATATCAAGATATTTTGGCGCCTTCCACAGAAAACCTGCATAAACGTTCACTTGAAGCTACACAGCAAGGGAAAGAACAGGAAACTGTGGAAACTCTGATGCAGTCAATGTTGAGGGGTGATAGGCCAATGAGTTCCCATATGACACAGCAACAGATGGCACAGGATGAAATTGAAGAGAAGGTCCCACAGGAATATGCTATAGAACTTTCTATAGAATGCTCGCAGAAAATGGAAAACAAGGGATATGCCCTCAGTTTGAAAGAAAATGAGCTAACAGAAGAGTTGTTTGTTTTAATAGACATAGATAGATATATTAAGATCAGCAAAAGAAATAGAATGCAGAATGTCATTAAAGCCACAAAAGTCAGAAGTCTGATAAAACAAGTGAACACAGTAATTAAGACTGTCCATAGAGATCCGTGTAATATAACAGAAGTAAACAGGATATATTACTATGCAGATAAATTAATAACTGATAAAGTTCGACCACGAGAACACAGGGTAGTGAGGTAAAAGGAAGGGGAGAAATTGAATGCCATCATGGAAGCATTGAATAGAGAAAACTATAAAGCAATTAAGACAAGAAGTGTCACTGTTAGAAGACTATAGAAGAGGGAATAGATCAACAAAAATACTAAGAAAGATAGATGTGATAAAAGCAATGCGCAGTATTAGAACAGACCAAGATCTATCATGCACTATAGCAAAAAACAAACCATAAAATTTCAGCACAGGTGGAAAAACGTAGAAGATACACAGAAAAATATGAAGGAAAAGTACAAAATAAACAAATTTATTGATGACCCAAAAAAGTTTTATAGAGAATTGGGAAATACAGCAAAAAAAAAAAAAAAAAAAAAAGTCAGAAGACTAAGTACCTCAATGAGAATTAAAAAAAATGACACGCAGCTGATGGAACTTTGAAAAAAATAGTAAAATAATAAAATAGTAAATAATAAAAATGTATTCTTTTTTCAATTAAAGTTCCATTAGCTGCTACCATGTGTGTTACCTCAAGTGTCATTATTTTTGGAAGAATTGGGAAATAAGGTAACAGGAATTGAAAGACCACCAAAAAAAGATGAAATAGATGCATTTTGGAGAAGTATCTATAAAGATCCTGTAGAACATAACAAAGATGCTAAATGGATAAAAAAAGTAAAAGAAAGAATAAGACGTTTAAAGGTACAGGATACGAAATGGGATGAAGTCACAGCCAGAGAAATTGAAACAAAGTTAAGAAAAGCCTCTAATTGGAAAACCCCAGGCCCAGATGCAGTAGCTAACTTTTGGTTAAAAGTACTAACAACTTTGCATGATGATTTAGCCATGAGTAAGAACTATTTATATGCCACCCTGAACTAAGACCCACCTGGCTAACAATAGGTAAAACAATGCTCCTACTTAAGACTCAACCTGCAAGCTACTCCAGAAATTATAGACCAATAACTTGCCTTCTGATGATGTATAAACTATACACAGGAATTGATGCCGACAGAGTTTATAGTCATTTAGAAGAAAACTCAATTATGGCAATAGAACAAAAGGGCAATAAAAGAAAGTCATATGGAGCAAAGAATCATTTGCTGTTAAATAAAGTTATAGTGGAGAACTGTAAAAATGAGAAGAATCTAAGTATGGCATGGATTGACTACAAAAAAGCATTTGATAGTTTCCCACGCTCATGGATAAAAGATTGCTTAAAAATGCATAAGATACATTCTACACTGATTGACAACATTACAGTGCCCATGAAACAGTGGGAGACCACTTTGCAATTAAGCCATGATAAAGGACAAAGTATTATCCCAGGGATAAAAATTCAAAGGGGAATATTCCAGGGTGACTCTCTGTCACCGTTGTTATTCTGCCTTGCCCTTAACCCATTAAGCTGTTTACTTAACAGCTTAGGCCATGGCTATAATTTGGCTCCTAGAAGACAACAAAATCTAAAGACTTTTAATTTTCTCTTTGTTGATGATTTAAAACTGTATAACTCATCAGATGAGGAACTGAAAGCACAGCTGCAGGTTGTCAAAATGTTTTCAGATATCAGTATGTCATTTGGCCTTGATAAATGTGTAAAAGCAATCTTTAAAGCAGGAAAATTGCAGAACTGGGAAAACATCAGTTTGGGACAATAATGTGATATAAAAGAACTTGAGCAAGAGGGAGTGTACAAATATATGGGAATTGATAAAGGATCAGTAATAGAATATGAACAAATGTGAATAAAACTTTGTAAGGAATACCTTTGAAGACTTAAATTAATCCTGAAAACAGTGTTGACATCTAGGAACAAAATCCAAGCTATAAACCAATTTGTTCTTCCTGTCCTAACTTACAGTTTTGGAGTGATTGAGTGACCCCAAAATGTGTTGGCTGGATTAGATATTAAAACAAGAAGGATGCTTCATGCTCACCAAATGATCTATAAAAATAAGTGCATACCAAGATTATATATTCCCTGTTCCGAAAGAGGGGATAGACCTCCTTGAAATTGATTATATGTATAGATCTGCAATCATGGGACTCCACACATATCCTCTGACCTCACAAGACCCAAATATAGTGAAAGTTTTGAAACATGAGTAGAATAAATCTAAGATGACTTCTCTGTTTAATCTAGCAGAAGCATACTGGCATCATGCAGGAATGGAAATCAAACCAGAAGTAGATAAAAATCAGGCAGCAACTGAATGTGCCAAAAAAACAAAAGAAAGAATATAAGTGAAGGACCAGCTGAAAAGGAAAGAAATGTGGAAAACACATAAATATGGTTGCAAGTATAGAAAACTTCTGGAAGAACCTCATGTTGATCAGGAAGGAATGCAGGAATGGTTAAGGAGAGGTGAATTCAAACCAAGAGATGAAAGGTTAATTTTGGCAGCCCAAGATAGTGGGCTACGTACATGCTGGTTTACAAAGTCCATTGAACATGTGGGAGAAACAGACAAATGTAGGTTTTGTAAAACCGAATTGGAAACAGTTGCACACCTTGTTGCTGGTTATGACATGATAATGACAGAAGGACTGTATACTGAAAGGCATAACAATGTGGCAAGACTGCTACACTGGTGACTGTGCAAACAGTATGGTATTAAAGTGGCTGAAAAACACTGGAAACATGAGCCAAAAAGCATCACAGAAAATGAGGAAGTCTACATCTCTTGGCATCATCCATTACCAACAGTTTAAAAGATAAATGCTAGAAAACTAGATATAGTGGTCCAAGAAAAAAAAGACAAAAATAGCATTGATCATTGAAATCACCACACCCAGTGACTATAGTGTCCTGTGTACAGAGAGACACAAAGTTATAAAATATCAGGATTTGCAAGCAGAAACGAGAGCAAAGATACCCAGATAGTTCCAATAGTAGCAGAAACAATGGGTCTTATAAGAAAGAGTCTACAATCATATTTAGATATGCTACCAATACATGTAACTCCATACGAATTGCAGAAGGAGTCATTACTGGGCACGTTGTGGGTGCTGCAAAGAGCAATTTTGGCTGACATCAATGAATGAAACAATAGGGGGTTGGGAGGTTGGCCTAATGGTTAAGGTGTTTGCCTTGCAAACACAAAGTGCATGGTTTGAGTCTCACAAGGGATAATTGGCTAGGCTTAAAATAGCTCACAAGGGCAGTTAGCCTAATACTAATCTATGAACCTATAGTCTATGAACCTATGAACCTAATACTAATTTCTTGAACTTTAATTGTACTTTGACTTAGGAATGGGGTCCATTCCTGTCATGGTATTAGAAACCCAAAAGATTTGAAGAAATTAAAAAGGTAATGTAACTTTTTCCCCTCCTATTATCTTTTCCACAACAATGCTGCTAATTTTATAAATAATATATAGTACTCAAAATTCAAGTAAATCAAAATCTTATCCAACTGCAAACTACAATTTTATACTTTCATCTCTTTATATACGTGGCATAGCACTAGTGAAATGGTATAAAATCATTCACTCATTTCATATATTTATATATATTTCTTTTATATCCTATACTTATTTCTTCATGTATGTGCATTCCCTTTCTGTTTTAGTCCTAGCGTCATAGTATTTAATCACTGCAGGAGAGAGAAATACTGTGTTAAGTATTTAAAAAGAAAGTGGTGACATTTTATTATTATATATACATTTACTACTTAACTGAACTTCTGTATTGTGCTCCATTTAGCTAATATATCTTATAGTTGTGTATGGTTGGTAATTTGGAGCCTTTATTTTAAATATTCATAGTTTTACAAGTTATGCTTGAAAGCTTTACTTCACTAGAAAATTCATGCCTACTTATTTTTTGATGAAATTTTGACAATTTTTGTGAGAAGCTCAAGCTTCTAAAGGCTTCAGTTAGCTCCCAGACTCATGAGAAACAATCTGTGATGTCTTTCAGGAAGTAGGTATGACCTTTGAACTTGTTTCTCTTCATTGAACTCTAACAGTCAGTCAGATTCAAGAATGATTGTTTGAACTGTGTTTTCATTCATTTAGCAATTATTTTTATCTAAAAAGTCTTATATGCATATGTTTTGCTGTAAATAGTGATTTATTTAATCTGAATTACATTTATATTTAAATAAGTATTACAAATATGTTTCTGACAGTGACAGTTTTGAATGCATATTTTTCTCTGTCTGCTTTAATGACCTTATAGTCCTGTATTTACTTATAGTAACAAATAATTATTAGGATTAATCAATTTATCTTAGTTAGTCTGTTTAGATAAAAAAGAAATTTAAGAAATCGTATGCAGCTTCATTTATACACAGTTCATGCATACATAGTATATTAGGGTCTATATTAAATAAACGAATGCTTAAAATGTTGTGTACGATGTACTCGAACACTTTTAAGTGAATGTTTATTTAATCAATAGCTCAAAATGTCATAATTCAGAATGTAGAAAAGTTTTGTTTGGCCAACTCCTCCTCCCATGTGCTGTCGGACGCTACACTAACTGAAAGCAATACAAACATGAATATGTACGCGATGCACTCAACATATTCGGGCACTTTCCTTCAATTTACAACAAGCAATGTACTTTTGTACCTCTTTTGAATCATGGTAATAACCTGTTCATTTATTACATAGTTCAGTATTTAATTCCTTTTGTGTTACTGCACGTCCTTTGGAAGCAGCAGTGCTAGTTATGTA
Organism: Protopterus annectens; assembly: GCF_019279795.1. Classification (NCBI taxonomy): domain Eukaryota; kingdom Metazoa; phylum Chordata; order Ceratodontiformes; family Protopteridae; genus Protopterus; species Protopterus annectens. The sequence continues at coordinate 859,031,949 of NC_056728.1, forward strand.
TATCTGTGTTGTAGTGATCGTTGTGTTACATTTACTTGTGTTTCGTTTTTGCAGTTAGTATGTAAGTTAGTGTATTGCGATAGTTTCATGGTTAGACTTAGGTGTTTAGTTTTATTTATGGAATTCTTGGTTGAAGTAGTTTACATGACGTGATACATGACGTATTTTAGTGCTGGCCAAACAAAACATTTCGAAACTCCTATTTACGATATTTACAGCTGTCAATTACGTAAATGTTCGCTTAAAAGTGTTAGAGTATGTTGTACTCGACATTTTAAGCGTTCATTTATTTAATATAGACCCGTATATTAAATTTAATTTTTCCTTTTGTATGCAGTTTCCCTTCTGCTTGCTATTAACCTGCAGTAGCTAGGAATTCCCACTAGTTGTCATGAGAGTGTTAGTTTGTGGCTTCTATAAGAGAAATAGTTTGCCTGGATTTAGTTTATCCATGCAGAAGGTTGTTAAAATATACAGTTTTATTGTTTTCAAATTTAGAGTTTTTCAATTGTCCGTAACAGTTTTAAAAATGTATTTGTCATAATGAATCATGGAAAGCACTTTTCAATTTTACCTATAATAGAAGTCTAAATTTTCATCAACAAATAAATAAAACATGGTGGAGATATAGGTTAATTGCAAAGTGCCTCCCCCCACCTGTGGAACAGACTCCAACTGCAAATCATGCAGTGTGATTCATTATCCTCTGTTGAATGAGAACTGGAAGATTGGGTTGGTATTCACAAAATCACCTCGGGCTTAAACTGGACGAATCCACCTTGAAAACATATGCACAGTCTAAGGGTGGGTACTGGCAAAGCATTAATGGTCACAAGACTTAATTGCCTTGTATTTGCTATGCTACTAATGATGTCAGATTAATGTGACCAGCTCAAGTAGGTGTGTGGTAAAGAATAAAGCATATTAAATATTTATTTTAATTGGAGAGATGTAAAAAGTACACCTGCAACATATTATACATTTTTACCCAGGTAAAATTATGTTACAGTCTCCAATAACAAGGCATATTCTGATACTCAAAAAGTGATGCACATACTTTAGAAAACATAAAGCTCTTCTGACCCTCCAGATTGTTGGTGCAACCCTATGATCAATTTACTGATGCAGACGTTTTACAATATATCTTAAGCATGGTCAATAGATTCAGATATATGAATGTATCATCAGCAAAACAATAACAATGATGAAAAGCTAAAAAATCTATGTTTGTAAAGACAATTAAACAAAATTTTGGGTTATATTTTATCTTTGAATTTCCTTAAGTATGAAACTGAGATGGAAGACGAGCAAAGGTTTGTTAGGCGCAGACTGCATCCACCCTTATTATACACTGCATTATTTTGTCTTAACTGAGTACCCATCCCTCATTACAACCTGCTTTACTATATTTTTACCAAGTACCCATCCCTCATTACAACCTGCTTTACTATATTTTTGCCAAGTACCCATCCCTCATTACAACCTGCTTTACTATATTTTTACCAAGTACCCATCCCTCATTACAACCTGCTTTACTATATTTTTACCAAGTACCCATCCCTCATTACAACCTGCTTTACTATATTTTTACCAAGTACCCATCCCTCATTACAACCTGCTTTACTATATTTTTACCAAGTACCCATCCCTCATTACAACCTGCTTTACTATATTTTTACCAAGTACCCATCCCTCATTACAACCAGCATTACTATATTTTTACTGAGAACCCATCCCTCATTACAACCTGCATTACTATATTTTTACTGAGTACCTATTCCCCATTACACACTATAATATTCTGTCTTTATTAAGTAACCATACTCATTGCACCCTGCATTACTATGTCTTCACTTAGCACCAATTCCTCATTACACCCTGCATTACTATGTCTTTACTGATCACTCATTACACCCTGCATTACTTCGTCTTTACTGAGTACCTCTCTGTCATTACACACTGTATTATTCTGTCTTTACTAAGTAACCATACCTCATTATACCCTGTATTACTATGTCTTCACTGAGTACCAAGCCCTCATTACAACCTGCATTACTATGCCTTTACTGAGTACTGAACCCTCATTATACCCTGAATTACTATGTCTTTACAGAGTACCCATCCATCATGGCACACTGTATTATTCTCTCTTTACTAAGTAACCATACCTCATTACACCCTTTGTTAATGTCTTCACTGAGTGCTGATCCTTCATTGCACCTTGCATTACTCTGTCTTTACAGAGTACCCATCCATCATGGCACACTGTATTATTCTCTCTTTACTAAGTAACCATACCTCATTACACCCTTTGTTAATGTCTTCACTGAGTGCTGATCCTTCATTGCACCTTGCATTACTCTGTCTTTACAGAGTACCCATCCATCATGGCACACTGTATTATCCTCTCTTTACTAAGTAACCATACCTCATTACACCCTTTGTTAATATGCCTTCACTGAGTGCTGATCCTTCATTGCACCTTGCATTACTCTGTCTTTACAGAGTACTCATCCATCATTGCACACTGTATTATTCTCTCTTTACTAAGTAACCATACCTCATTACACCCTTTGTTAATGTCTTCACTGAGTGCTGATCCTTCATTGCACCTTGCATTACTCTGTCTTTACAGAGTACCCATCCATCATGGCACACTGTATTATTCTCTCTTTACTAAGTAACCATACCTCATTACACCCTTTGTTAATGTCTTCACTGAGTGCTGATCCTTCATTGCACCTTGCATTACTCTGTCTTTACAGAGTACCCATCCATCATGGCACACTGTATTATCCTCTCTTTACTAAGTAACCATACCTCATTACACCCTTTGTTAATATGCCTTCACTGAGTGCTGATCCTTCATTGCACCTTGCATTACTCTGTCTTTACAGAGTACTCATCCATCATTGCACACTGTATTATTCTGTATTTATTAAGTAATCATACCTCATTATACCCTACATTACTCTGTCTTTACTGACTACACATCATTTATTACACCCTGCAATACTGTAATATTGTCTTTACTGAGTACCGATCCCTCATTACACCCTGCATTACTCTGTCTTTACTGAGTATCCTTACTGTGATAGTGTTTGTGTCACATAATCTAAATGCTGTGTGATCGGATCTGCCTTTGGCTTGAATCTGCTGTCCAAAAAAGACTTTTCTGTCTGAATAACCACTAATCATTTTGCTGCTTCATTCTTTACCCTTATGTGTGCATTTGTATTTACATACATGCCTTTCATTGTTATTATTTACTGAGAATAGTGCATTGTGTTTAAATATTATGCTGCTGGTCCTTATATCAGGGACAGCACCTTGTGTCATTGCTCTCCTCCTCTTTGCTCAAGAATCAGAGGAAGAAAACAAACACAATGAGGGACAATTTATAAAGATCAAGGAGAGATTTTAAATATTGATCTTAGTCAATTAGAAAGATAATAGAGTAATAGGTTTATGAATTACCATGCATTTTCTGAAAAATAAGAAGTCTGCCATTATTAGTGACCATAATCCTTAAAATCTTACATACAAAAATAGGGTCATGGTAAAAATATGAGGCAACATCAGGTATAGTTGAAACCTGTGAATGGCAGAAAGCAGATCTTTTAGTATTTTCTGTGGCTCTAACTGTTGTTTCTGTGCAATACCCCTATCTTGCGTAACACTGACATTTATTGTTTTATAGTTTATTTGCACAAGATACTGTTTTATGGATTATTTTTGCACATGCACATGTACTGTTAGTGACAGTCTAACACTGATGACCACAGATCTGAATTTACTTCCACTGGCATATTTACAAAAAATATATTCCATTTAGTGCCTTACCTTAGATATTCTGAATGAAAGAATAAATGGTATATTTATAAATTAACTATGGACTAATTTAAGCGAAATTATGGTAGCCACATTTAAGAAATCACAGTGTTTTCTTAACCTTTTAACTAATGCAAATGCCTTTATGCAAATGGCTGCTCTGACCCTCACTGACTCAGTTACCTCCCAAATTTTGCAAGCACACCATTTTCACTCCTGCAAATATAGCAGCTAGCAACTTCAATATAATCCTTTATCAGATGCCCCCCCATGCGCCCACGTGAAATTGTCTATGCTTAAACTCTCGTATGAGGTAGATGGTGCAGGCCCCAGTGTAAGAGTGCTCAGTGTGGCTGAAGCAGTAACAGGCTAGTGGGGCTATCACTCTAGCTACCTGAAGACTTTTTGTGCATGATGACCATGTGATTTGACTGTTCTAGCTGTGCCGTTTAGGACATCCCTTGTGCCTTTACTTGTCAGCATGTTGTGCATGTTGTCCTTCTACCCTGTAGCTTCTGTTGGAGATCCATTAATAACTACCAGTGTCTTATCCACACCATTTGGGAAGGAAAAGCAGCTCCCTGGCCAAAGCCCTGGTGGTCTGTAGTGATTCCCAGACTCAAACCGAAGGCACTACTGAAGGACACTTCTTTCTACTCTAGTGATATGGTTGCATGTTTTCATACTTTTTAATTTAGTTTTACAAAACCACATAGATGCCATTGAGAGTTGAATGACTATGAGTGGGTATGGTTAGGTGAGTTAGTATGAGCATGTGTCCTGCAATGGACTGCTATCTCATCCAAAACTGGGTTTGTGGCTAGTAAAAACAATTAGCAATATATTCATTAATACATTTTCATTCATGCAGACACTTACCATCCACAATGTTTTTTTCTTTTCCATGATCCTTTACAACCTTCTCCTCCCACAAACAGTTTCCCCTTTTGCCTTATGCCACTCAGTGGGTCAGAACAAGGAGAAAATAGTAGCCCAGTTACCAAAACCAAGTTATAGACACACGTGATGTGAATCATAAGCCAGAAAGATTGTGTGATGAAAAGTATCTAGTACAGACAGGTGGTGATGTCAGCTTCGTAGTGCCTATGCATGACCTCTTAACCTAGGAATGGCAAGGACAACCATTGCAGTGCTGACTTTAGGTGCATTTAGGTGCAGTGCGTTATAGTAACAGTTCACCAACAATCATACTACCTCTTCCTACTATTGTAGTCATTGAATTATGAGGCCTGTTTTAGCATAATAAGTTTAGTCACCATACTGTGGGAGGCCGCATTATAACCAACAACTTAGTGACTGAATTTCAATGAAGAAAAGGTTGAACTGTCATACTAGCAAACTGAAAGCAGACAAGACACCTGGACTTCAGTGTTAATGCATGAGTGCATGGAAGCAACAAGAACAGATATTGAACAGTGTGGGTGATGTAACATAACCCACGGATATGACAAGTTAATGTCCAGTTGTGAGAGGGGCTCATTCTGACAGTGAACAGAGCCCAAGGGCATTACAGGTAACTGTCATGCTGAGGGGGTTAACTCTGATGGAGAACAGAGCCCAAGGGCATTACAGGTAAGTGTCATGCTGAGGGGTTAACTCTGATGGAGAACAGAGCCCTAGGGCATTACAGGTTAGTGTCCTGCTCTGGGGAGGCCCCACCCTCACAGACACAGGGAACAGAGCTCAAGGGTATGACACATTACAGTCCTGCTGTGGGGGGCTCTCTATGATAGGGAACAAAGGCAGGACAGGTTGCTGTTTTGTTTTTAGGGGTACATTGTAGCTCATGCACACAGACTACAAAGATATGATACAAGGAGAATGCCTCCCATACATACATCATGCCACTTGCCTTCCTCACAGTCCTATGTGAAGGTACATAGTGGCAACCTACTCATTTCTTCTCTCAGTATGGTATAGGGTGTATGTGGTGATCAGCACATAGGCATACACACACACACACACACACACACACACACACACACACACACACACACACACACACACACACACACACACACACACACACACACACACACACACACACAGATTCTTATGTGTAATCCACAGATATACATGTCTTGTCACAGAACCAAAGTAAAAGCAGTGGTTGGAATAGTTTACCACACAATATGATAGGGAACAAAGGTAGTTCACTTCATGGGAGATAGGCATTACTGTAGGCCTTACACACATGGCATGCATACCCTTAACATGGGTAACCAAGTATGGCAGGGAGTGGTTCAAGACATCAGTGATATGGGTGATCATAATAAGACATTAGTATAGGTGCATTGCAGGGTCTTAGATAGTATACTGCTTCCTGAAAAACAAGGAATCAATCCTCATCAAAGACAAGCCCACCAGAAAAGGTGGGCAACCATCACAGAAGCAACTCATATTATTGGAAGAGTTCCTGGTAATCCTGTCTGGAACAGGTGAGAGAACCTTCTTACCTGGTGGTGGCATGGATGTGAGAGCTGAGCAGTGGATGACTAATGCACACATGTGAAGGGACTATTCAGCAGAGCACATATGCATCTATTCCACACATAGATCTGGGATGCAACTGTGCAAACTGTACCTCAAGTTATGTATGTGCCCATATTTCTATTTATTTATTTTATTTATTTTGACATGTGTTAACCGGCTATGTCCGACTGGGCAAGGAGCCCATTTTCAGCAGAGGCTAGGGGGAAAAGCCCTGTACAGATACATAGCAAATTACAATTTTTACTAATAAGCAAATTCCAGTTATTACTTAACATAATCAAGTTGTATAGTAATAGCAACGATGGAATAGAAGGGTACATTGGGTGTAACACTTACTGCAAGGAGTAAAAATGTTGCACATTGACATGTAGTGTGTAGTGCCATCTGAAAGTATTGCGTTAGTGGCCAGAGAGTAGAGATGCTAGAAGGATCAGGAGGAGGTTACTAGAGTGAGGTTAAGAGAGGAATACCTTTAGAAAACTGGAATACCTTTAGAAGGGTTAAGCTAGGTGGCCAAGGATGAACACAGGATAGCAGCAGATTTCTTCAGCTCCACCAATTTCATTACACTGACAGGAATTAATTACTTAAAAAAATAATTTTTGAAGTAATTTTCTTTCTAAATATGTTTGTTTTATATAGTTCTTGAACTATATCTAAAAAAGAAAGGAAATTTTAACAATATTCCTGTCAGAAATCACTTTGGAAATTTTCCTGTCAGTTTATCAGTCTGAAATGAGTTCCAGTAAGACAAATTCTCAAGACTCCAGCATCAAGAAAGAACTTCAGTCTCTGATAACTATAATCCAGCAACTTACTGCTAAGATGGATAAAATGGATACTAAAATAGATACCTTCATAGAAAAAACTACAAAACAAATAGACTTGTTACATATAGACCTGCAACAACAGAAGATCCAGATGACAGGCATAGAAGAAGCTGTGAATGACATGGAAAATAGAATCCAAGAAGAGGAAATCAACATTGAGTTTCTCCTGAAACAAAATACACATTTACAAACAAAGCTGGATGACCTGGAAAATAGATCTAGGCGCAATAACATTAGGATTTTTGGACTGCCAGAAAATATTGAAGGTAACAATATTACTTCTTTTTTAACAACATGGCTCCCTAAAACTTTAGACTTACCAGAAACATTCTCTTTTGGTAATGAAAGAGCACATAGATCTATAGCTAATACTAACTCTAACAAAAACTATCCTAGATCAGTTATAGTTAGATTTCTATCATCTTTTGATAAAGAGATGGTTCTTAAATCTGCTTGAGCTAAAGCTCCTGTTAAGATTAATGAGACAACTGTGCGTTTTGACAATGACTATTCTTCCTTGGTAATAGCTAAAAGAAAAGTTTTTCTGCCACTAATAAGGGAGCTTAAAAAAGCACAGTTTAAAACATACCTTCTGCTTCCTGCCAAGCTAAAAATCTTTCTTCCTGATGGTCCTAAAATTTTTGATGACTTAGACTCTGCTTTACTGTTTATCAAAAAAAATAAGATTTTGGATAAAATAGAGGAAATGGAATGGGCTAGTCCTTCATTAAAGAAACTGGCAACTGAAACTTCGTGGAAGACTTCAGAGAAGAAGAAGAGACTAAAAAACAAATGATTTGTTCTATTTTTTTTTCTTTTTTTTCTCTCATCATTTTACTTCATTATTAATCTTTTTAAATATAGTTCCTGCATTTCCAGAAAGCCACAAATATTCTGAAAAGATTTAATCAAAGTTATTCTCTGTGTGCAAAGAAATGTTTTGTTTCATAACCAGTCAAAATATCTGAGGAACTAATAACAAGCTATTATTCAATTTGTTTCTCTTTCTGAAAAGAGAAGTAAGGTCAGTAATTTGATACATTTTTTTCTCTTTTTTTCTCCTTTTCTTCTTTTCTTTGTTTAAACAATGACATTCTATTTAGATTATGTAGTGGGTAAAGGGTGGGGGAGGGCAGGGAGAGAAGAGTAATGAAAATATGATTAATAGAATAATAACATATTTATTCCTTGTAAAAAGTTTATATGTTCTTCAAATGCTATTCCTAATTATACTTTCTTGATTATACTGCTTATGCTTGTTTGTAAATAATCTGTCATGCTTTAACTAATAATAATTAGAACTAAATAATAGTAAATAATATGTTTTATTTTTAACTCTATTAATATAAACAGTAAGTAATAATCCATTGTATATACATCTTACAACTTTCTCTTACATTTTTTTTTATTTCTGCTTTACACTCTTTTATTTTCTACTCTCTTTTTCTTTTCTTTATTCTTTCTCTTTATTTTTTTTTTCATATTAATATATAGAAATGCTTTTGATCATATAGACACAGTAAATAATAAGATTTGCATAAAAATTGAGTTGGAACATAAATATTGAGTTTTATTACTTATTAATAACTTTGGGCTTAATTTCACTTACATAGAGGCTGTAATAACCTGTAAAATACATCGCAAAGGTTTTGTCATGTTTAGATGCATTTACACTGCTAAATGAATGTTTGTCACTAGTTTTTAACAAGTTTCCCGACAAAATGTTAAGGGAGACAATCTGGGATGTGGGCTACCTCATGAACAGTGTCCTCGAGTTGTTTCAAAAGCTTCAGCTCTCAGAATTCTCACAGAGAAGCTGAAAGCAGTCAGTTTGACATTTGACCCAGATATCACACTGACACATCACAGATTCAGGAAGAACACTCTACCAGGAAGTAGAACTGATGCAAATTCGACTATGTGAAGGAAAATGAACTCTTTAACATCTAAATGTGAGTTATTTTATATAATTACTTAAATATCTATGTTATAATTCATAAAATATGTCAGTTATAATGATTTTAAATGATGCAGTTTTTTTGTAGTAAGTAAATGTCTTATTTTAGAAGGCATAGAAAATGAAACATTTATTCAAATGTTTTTGAAAATCTACTTGACTGCAGCATACTAATCTGTGTTAAAAACTTATGTTCCAAACATATACATTACTATAACTCATTTAATTCATCTGATTGACAAGCATAAATAACTTTATAACTCTATTCTGGAAGAAATTGTCATGTGATATATTTTAAAGCAGTAGTATAGACATACAAAATACAGATGGCTTTTTTTACAATAATGCAAGTGTTTCTGAGAATTTGCATAACTATGCAGTATGATTTATAACAATTTCTATAAATATAATATTTTATTCTATTGACAATAATGAGTATGAGTAAAATGCTCATATACAAGCAATTCAAGGTTTTTTTCTGGAAGCTGTTGACTGCATTTACATGACAGAAAATAGATGCATCTTAATATATGTAATGTCTGAACCATATTAGCCAAAGTTTTTGATTTAAATGAATGTTAGAAATTATTTTTACATACTTTGAATAAATTAATATGTAAATATGCCTTCCTCTTTTTTTTTTTTTCTCTCTCTCTTTCTTTCACTCTCTCTCCCTCTTTCACGTCTTTTATTTCTCACTCTCCTCTTGGTTCCTAATATCAAGATTATTTGAATGCTATTTGAATACAAGTGTATTATATTACATAGATGTATATAGTAGTATGAATAGTTTTTTTTAAAAAAAAAGTTTATTTTAGTTTATATGATGCTGTTTTATCAAATGTGTAGTTTTGTCTTGCTAGATAATTGAATTGAAAGCTGTTAATTTAAGTTAAATATAACCAGTATTAAATTGATAAGGTGGTAGCTGAGGTACTGCTGCTTAGGGTAGGGGTTAACTTGAGTGGTAAATACTACTCTAAGTTGGAGTTTTTAACTCCAGGCTGGATGCAAGGTTTAATCCTTACATTATTTTCACTTGTTCATTGTTATATGTATATAGTTTTGACATCCACAATATATTTTCTACACTCATTGTCACTACAAACAAAATTGAATCCTATACAAAATCCCATAAGAGATTCAATAAATACAGCTATATTTAAAGGTACACCTAAAGGAGGAGATGTAACATTACTTATGTTGTTATTTGTTATTTTGATCATAAGATGCTTAAGTTTTAAAATGCCAAATGACATCTTTAAAAGGAATTTCTTTAAACATTAATGGATTGAATAATCCGTGTAAAAGGGCAAGCCTAATAAGATACATTAATTTACATAAGGCCAACTTAGTCTTCCTGCAAGCAACCCATCTCTTGAAAAAGATATTGATAAACTAGCAACAAACAAATATACAGTATTGGTTAGTTCAGAGCACACTCAGAAAAAAGAGGAGTGGTTATTTTATGGAATAAAAGTATGCCCATTCCTAAAACCATTAAGTCTTATCAGGATGACAAAGGAATGTTTTGTATGGTTACAATACAAATTAATGGGAAGACTTACACTTTAATTAATGTATATTGGATACCTGGAATTGGTATTAATACAGTGAAACATCATCTTGATAAGATCATATCATTCTCTATAGGAGATATTATTTTAGCTGGTGACTTTAATTGTATACTACATGAAAGTGATACTACCACTATAGGAAAAAGAAGAATTACATCTAATGCAAAACATTTAAATGATTTTGCTAATTCTTATCATTTGAATGATATTAATAATCAGATAGATTCAAAATCATTACCATACACCTTTTTTTCTAACAGATACAAAACTTATTCAAAAATAGATAGGGTATTTATTTCTAACCAGATGGTAACAGATTTAATTAATTCCAAAAACATTTCATGTCCTATATCTGATCATAATTCAATTGTTTTTTGAATTTATGATAAAAAATACTCATAATGTTCAGATCAAAAGGATACCAGCATACTTAACTCAACTAAAAGACTATAAAGAATATATACTTTCAGAAGTAAAACATTTTTTAGAAATAAATAATACTCCTGAAGTCTCCATTGTCTATGTTTGGGATGCCTTAAAATCATATCTATATGGACAAAGTATCAGATGGTATAATAATAAAAGGAAATCTTGGGATAAGGAATTGTTAGATATTCAAAGTAAATTAGACTCTTATAAACATAATAATAAAGAAAATATTATGGACAAGAAAGTTATTGAAGAAATAAACAAACTAAATGAGAAATACAAAGAAATTTTAACTCATAAAGTTAAAATAACTTTAGAGAAATACAAGTTTTTGTCTTATTCAATACACCCCCAATACTTACATAGACTTAAAAATAAAACAAAAAGGTTGAATAAACAAAACCATATCAAAGAAATCTTTTCTCTAAGGAAAAAGAAGAATGTTTCTAGTATACCAGAAATACAAGATGAATTTAGAAATCACTTTCACAAAATTAACCATAATAACATTAACATGGAACCTAAAGATAAAATAAAGGAGTTTATAACCACAAACATGAATAAAAAGCTTAATAAACAACAGATTAAACTATTGGACAAAAGTATTTCATATACAGAGGTTATTACACAAATAAATAAGCTTAAATCAAACAAAGCACCGGGTAATGATGGTATTATACCAGAGATATATAAAATTCTTTCTAAAAGTACATATTCATTAATACAGAAGGTTTTTATTTTGGCCCAAACTGAGTTAATAACCCCCCCATCTTGGCAATATACATTTATTTCGCCAATTTTAAAACCTAATAAAGATCCAACTAGATGTACTTCATATCGGCCCATCTCATTACTTAATGTTGATTATAAAATGTTTATGAGTATTTTTGCTGATAGATTGAAGACAATCATTCCCGGCATTATAGATATAGATCAGACAGGCTTCATTGTAAATAGAAATACTTTTGATAATATAAGAAGAACTTTAACATTAATTGATTTTGCAAATAGGAAAAGAAAGATTTAACACTTATTAGTCTTGATATAAGTTCAGCATTTGATTCAGTAAGTTGGGACTATCTGTTTACCTTACTGAAGTGCACAAACTTCTCAGATGCATTTGTAAATCTAATTGAGCATTTATACAAAGGAACATTGACTTATATTAAGGTAGGAACATATGTTTCACAAAAAATACCCATTTTTAAAGGTACAAAACAAGGATGTCCACTTTCTCCACTATTATTCACTTTAGTAATGGAGCCTTGGGCTAATTTGATCAGAAACAGCACTGACATAGAGGGTTTTGAAATAGATGAAAATACAACATCCAAAATTCAACTTTTTGCAGATGATGTTCTAATTACATCAGCAGGATCTAATTCTTCTATGCAGTCTCTATTTGATAAAATTATGAATTTTAAAAGTATTTCTGGTTTAATATTCAATGAAGAAAAAACTAAAATACTACCTATATATACACGAAAAAATATTCTCATTAGTGATTTTACTAAATATGTACCCAATTCAGGTCAGATAACTTATTTAGGTATAATACTATCTAAAGATATTAAATCTATTATATATAATAATTATAATACCTGTTTTCTTAATAAACAAAATATTTTTAATACCTGGAATAATATGTTTTTTACTATGGAGGAGAGACTTACAATTATTAAAATCATAATATTCCCCAAGATTTTATACTTAATACAATCAATAATACTTCCACCTACAAAAATAATTATCAAGAAACTGAATACACTAATGTTAAATTTCCTATGGGCACCTAATAGACCTAGGATTGCATTAAAGAAACATACTAATAGCTGGTCTCAAGGGGGTATTTCTTTTCCAGACTTTAATTTATATACTATCTCTTCTATTGTAAAAGTTATTACTTTATTAATAGATCAGTCATATGTCGCAAAATGGAAAGATCATTGGGAGCTAATTAGTATGCACTTCATGAAAATCTCCTTAACACATAAAAATATGATTGTAAATAACTCCATGTTATGGTTACTAAAGGAATTTTGTACTTCACCTATTACACCTAAACATATGGTTTGTTACCCATTAAATATTATTATTAGCTATCTTAACTTTATATTCATGCACCCTAAGTATAGGGAATGGAATTTTATTATATTCCCTATAATGTATACTCAGGGTATGCTTTTGTCATCTACTTCTGAAGGAACTCATTTAGCTATAGATAATGATCTAAAGTACTGGTATCAGTTGATATCTGATAATAAAGTTAAAATCTAGATTTCTTAAAACAAGAATTTGATCTAAGAGAAACTTGCTGGTTAGAGGTTCAGACCTTTAGACAACATCTCATTGATAAAATAGATCTAATGTCTATAACAGTTAAAGAATCTATTCCAACACTGATTGATTACTTGATATTAAATTTACAACATAAAGTTTCTGATAAAGGTAAACTTTCATACATACATAAAATTATCAGACAAGAAACTTTTTACAGTGTAGATTCATACTGGAATTATCTCACTTCTATTAATGGGGACCCACCAAATCAACAAGATAAACAATATATATTGGAATCTGCCTATAGAACTACGTCTTCCATTGTCTGGAGACTTTATACATGGAAATTTTTACATAGATCTTTTTATACACCTTTGATGATGAATAAAATAAATAATAAAGATAATCTATGTAAGAGATGTAATGTAGAAATTAATGCTGACTGGGCTCATATGTTTTATGACTGTATAAAATTGAAAGAATACTGGAAGTCAATTAATGAATTTTTGCAGGCTCTTTTTACAGATAATTTCATTATTTCTAAATCTCTTATATTATTCAGCACACCTGTACCTCAAAGTGTTAAAAAGTTTACGCTTCCCTTGTTATGGTCTATGCTAGCAGTGGCTAGGAAAATAATAACCAGAAATTGGATTCAGATACACCTCCTTCGTTCAATGAATTTAAAAATGTTATGAATATAGTGTGCCATATGGAAATAAACACAATTAGGTCAAGAACAACTAGAAAAACATCTTATTATATTGTATGGGATAATTTACAAAATTTGTTAAAAAAATCCTAATTTCAATAGCATGGTATTTTAGTTTAATTAATTGATCTGATTGTAGTGGATGTCTTTGTAAATACTTTAGTTGTTTTGTTGAATGTTATAATCATATCTATTTTTAATTACTTGTATAAAATTGTTATGATATTTCTCTTGTATGTTAAAACAATAAACCTGTTTTGAAAAAAAAAAGAAGGGTTAAGCTAGGTAGTAGTTGTAAGAAGTATTGAGTTGATTAGAGAAGAGGTAGAGTAAAGGTGGGGTACAGAGATATGAGGAAAGAGAGGGAGAGATGGAGTTAGTTGGGTCTATGGCATGAGCAGGTCCAGGATTTCAGTACTGTCTCTTTTAGTGCATTTTTGAAGCTTTGTGTGTGTGAGGAAGACTCCTAATATCCAGTGGTAGTTTATTCCAGGCCTGTGCAACTGAGTAGCTATATAAGAGTTGTCCTATTGTTTTTTTGCTTATGGATTGGTAATAGAAGCTGGTCTGAACTCTGTAAGGTGTGGGTAGGGGTGTATAGGGAGATCAGGGAAGAGCTGGAAGGACAGGAAGATGGTTTGTTTAGAATGGAGTGAGTCAGTTGGGGAAATACAAGTAGGTTGGAAAATTCTAGCCAGTGTAAAGACTGTAGATATAGGCAGTGGTGAGAGTTGTAGGGTAAATTAGCTGTGAAAAAAGCAATTTTGTTTTAGGTAAGTTCGAGCTTGATTTTGAGGGAGGATTGTAAGTAAGTTGGTCATTATATGAGAGGCATAGAGAAGGGTGGAGAAAAGGCAGGCATGTGCAAAAGAAAGTCTAGAGTTCTTTCTGAGAATTTTTTTATTTCTGTAAAGTAGTGCTAATTTTTGGTGTGTCTTCTTGGTACAGTTTAATATATGGAGGTCAAATTTTAGTTGATCTTTGATGATTGTACCCAAGGGTTTTGTGTGAGTATCAGCATTTATGACTGTGTTCTTTAACAAGGTAGTGGTAAATGCTGATTTCTGATGGGTAAGTAATTTGGGCAGAAAGAGCAGAAGTTTAGTTTTTTTTGGATTTAGTATAAGCTGATTGTTAGTAAGCCAGTTTTCAATGGAGAAGGAGTTTTGAGTTAGTGTGTGGAGGTCTGTGAGACTGTCAGATGTGGAGATGATTGTTGGGTCATCAGCATACTGAATGACTGAGGAGAGAATGCTAGAAGTATGGAGGTGGTTGGTGAAAATGTTGAATAGAAGTGACCCCAGAATGGAGCCTTGTGGGACACCTGTGGGGACTGAGAGATCGGAGGAGAAGGAGGAGAGACATTTAACTGATTGTTGTTTGTTGGCAAGGTAGCTAGAGAACCATGTTAGTGAGGAATTGGAGAAACTGAGGTTAGACAGTTTGGTGAGAATCTTGGGTTGGGAAACAGTGTCTGATGCTTTAGAGAGGTGCAGGAATAGACAGGAGATTAGTTTGTTGCTATCTCTAGCATGTGCTACTGTTTGTGTGAAGGAGATGAGTGCTGTGGAGGCACCATGGTTTGGGCGGACATCATGCTGGGTGGGTGTGAGGAGATTTTCCTAGAGCAGGAAGTGTAGGAGTTGGTTGTGGATGCATTTTCCTAGTATCTTACAGAGAGGGTTGAGTATAGTGATGGGGTGGAATTTTGAGATGTCAGTGGATATACCTCCCTTGTGTATAGGATTAGTATAGAATTGTTTCCAAATGGTAGGAACAGTGGATTCTTGTATAGACTGGTTAATAAGTATGGAAACAGGGTAGGCAAAAGAGTTTGTGGCAAGTTTGATGAAGTAGAGAGGAAGGTTGTCAGCTGAGGGAGAGCAAGTCTTGAGTTTGTGTAGGAGAGATTTTATGTAGTTAGTGGAGACAGGTTTGAGTGAGAAGGTAGTTGCAATAGTTGAGGAAGGGGGTGTGAGAGGTTGTTAGTGTTAGTATTGAGGGTTTAGTTTGGCAATGGAGCCTATGAACTGGGAGCTAAAGATAGAGGAGGTTTTGCGGGGGTATTCATAATGCAGAGGTTGGGGGAGGTAGGTGTTTCTGGATGTAAGATTTTATTCCTAGTGTTCCAGAATTTTTTTGGATTACCATGGTAGTCAAATTGAGGCAGTAAACAGAAGTTTTTCTTGTCCTTTTTGATATTTTTTTTGGTATGGTTACAAAGTTGTTTATATTTGCAGGTGTATCTGGGATTTAGATTGAGTCCATGTTTTCCAGACTTTATCTCTTTCTAGAATGAGGAACCAGGTGGACTTAGAGAGCCAAAGTGCTGGGTGAGACTTTGTTCTAATTTTCCTGAGGGGAGCTAGTGAGTTTAGGACATCCAGGAATATGGTGTTAAATTTAGTTACTGCTTCATAGAGGTGTAGTTGGAGAAGAAAATTCCAGTTAATGTAGGAGAGAATGTCACTTCAGGGTCGACATTAGCAAGGGAGTGATGATCCTTATATCTTTCTGAAAGTTAAGAAAGTTTAGTTACAGATTTGCTGTTCTGAACTGTTTGGGAGTTTCTAGAAGGCCAGTGCTTGCTTGGGCTAAAGGGAAGTCTCTGTGTTCACCAGTGGGAGTGGTTAATACTAAACAGCCTGCCTGTCCCTGGAGTAGTGGTTACTACCTAGAAGCTGTAGTTTTATTGGCCATTTTGGGTCAATTCTAAACTCCTTGATCTCTCTCTCTTAAAACCCGGCTGCCTCATGGTTTTGGCATCTTATCAGGCTTGCTAGTTGTTGCTGAAGCACATACCAAGGGGAGAAAATGCTGAGAGAAAATGAGACACTTTTGTGATTTTAAGTATTTTCTTCTGATTTTTTGTTAAGTTTTATTGCTTTGCCACCTACTTTTTGGCATTTTCCGGCTTGCTAAAGTTTATATCTGTAACAGTAACAGTACTTGGAACACATCTAGAGCCTATTTACTGCATTTCCTGTGTTGCACTTAATTTAAAATCATTTTTTTTCTCTAAAAACTGCATTTTACCTGATTGTAGCCTAGCACTCAAGTGTGGGGTCATTTATTGCACTGTTGTGATTATTTTGCTGCTTGTGTATCTCTGCTACCTTTAAACTACAACAAAAAGAAAAAAAAAAAAAGAATCTTGCTTTTTTCCCACTTTCTGAAAGTTAAGAAGGTTCAGTTACAGATTTGCTGTTCTGAACTGTTTGGAAGTTTCTAGAAGGCCAGTGCTTGCTTGGGCTAAAGGGAAGTCTCTGTGTTCACCAGTGGGAGTGGTTAACACTGAACAGCCTGCCTGTCCCTGGAGGAGTGGTTACTACCTAGAAGCTGTAGTTTTATTGGCCATTTTGGGTCATTTCTAAACTCATTGATCTCTCTCTCTTAAAACCCGGCTGCCTTGTGGTTTTGGTGTCTTTTCAGGCTTGCTAGTTGTTGCTGAAGCACCTGCCAAGAGGAGAAAACGCTGAGAGAAGAAAAGGAGCCACTTTTGTGATTTTAAGTATTTTCTTCTGATTTTTTGTTAAGTTTTATTGCTTTGCTGCCTACTTTTTGGCATTTTCCAGCCTGCTAAAGTTTATATCTGTAACAGTAACAGCACTTGGAACACATCTAGAGCCTGTTTACTGCATTTCCTGTGTTGCACTTAATTTAAAATCGTTTTTTTCTCTAAAAACTGCATTTTACCTGATTTTGGCCTAGCACTCAAGTGTGGGGTCATTTATTGCACTGCTGTGATTATTTTGCTGCTTGTGTATCTCTGCTATCTTTAAACTACAACAAAAAGAAAAACAAAAAAATCTTGCATTTTTCCCACTTTCTGAAAGTTAAGAAAGTTCAGTTACAGATTTGCTGTTCTGAACTGTTTGGAAGTTTCTAGAAGGCCAGTGCTTGCTTGGGCTAAAGGGAAGTCTCTGTGTTCACCAGTGGGAGTGGTTAACACTGAACAGCCTGCCTGTCCCTGCAGGAGTGATTACTACCTAGAAGCTGTAGTTTTATTGGCCATTTTGGGTCATTTCTAAACTCCTTGATCTCTCTCTCTTAAAACCCGGCTGCATCGTGGTTTTGGCATCTTTTCAGGCTTGCTAGTTGTTGCTGAAGCACCTGCCAAGAGGAGAAAATGCTGAGAGAAGAAAAGGAGCCACTTTTGTGATTTTAAGTATTTTCTTCTCATTTTTTGTTAAGTTTTATTGCTTTGCCGCCTACTTTTTGGCATTTTCCGGCTTGCTAAAGTTTATATCTGTAACAGTAACAGCACTTGGAACACATCTAGAGCCTGTTTACTGCATTTCCTGTGTTGCACTTAATTTAAAATCGTTTTTTTCTCTAAAAACTGCATTTTACCTGATTTTGGCCTAGCACTCAAGTGTGGGGTCATTTATTGCACTGCTGTGATTATTTTGCTGCTTGTGTATCTCTGCTATCTTTAAACTACAACAAAAAGAAAAAAAAACAAAAAAATCTTGCATTTTTTCCCACTTTCTGAAAGTTAAGAAGGTTCAGTTACAGATTTGCTGTTCTGAACTGTTTGGAAGTTTCTAGAAGGCTAGTGCTTGCTTGGGCTAAAGGGAAGTCTCTGTGTTCACCAGTGGGAGTGGTTAACACTGAACAGCCTGCCTGTCCCTGGAGGAGTGGTTACTACCTAGAAGCTGTAGTTTTATTGGCCATTTTGGGTAATTTCTAAACTCCTTGATCTCTCTCTCTTAAAACCTGGCTGCCTCATGGTTTTGGCATCTTTTCAGGCTTGCTAGTTGTTGCTGAAGCACCTGCCAAGAGGAGAAAACGCTGAGAGAAGAAAAGGAGCCACTTTTGTGATTTTAAGTATTTTCTTCTGATTTTTTTGTTAAGTTTTATTGCTTTGCCACCTACTTTTTGGCATTTTCTGGCTTGCTAAAGTTTATATCTGTAACAGTAACAGCACTTGGAACACATCTAGAGCCTATTTACTGCATTTCCTGTGTTGCACTTAATTTTAAATCGTTTTTTTCTCTAAAAACTGCATTTTACCTGATTTTGGCCTAACACTCAGTGTGGGGTCATTTATTGCACTGTTGTGAGTATTTTGCTGCTTGTGTATCTCTGCTATCTTTAAACTACAACAAAAAGAAAAACAAAAAAATCTTGCATTTTTCCCACTTTCTGAAAGTTAAGAAAGTTCAGTTACAGATTTGCTGTTCTGAACTGTTTGGAAGTTTCTAGAAGGCCAGTGCTTGCTTGGGCTAAAGGGAAGTCTCTGTGTTCACCAGTGGGAGTGGTTAACACTGAACAGCCTGCCTGTCCCTGCAGGAGTGATTACTACCTAGAAGCTGTAGTTTTATTGGCCATTTTGGGTAATTTCTAAACTCCTTGATCTCTCTCTCTTAAAACCCGGCTGCCTCATGGTTTTGGCATCTTTTCAGGCTTGCTAGTTGTTGCTGAAGCACCTGCCAAGAGGAGAAAACGCTGAGAGAAGAAAAGGAGCCACTTTTGTGATTTTAAGTATTTTCTTCTGATTTTTTGTTGTTTTATTGCTTTGCCGCCTACTTTTTGGCATTTTCCGGCTTGCTAAAGTTTATATCTGTAACAGTAACAGTACTTGGAACACGTCTAGAGCCTGTTTACTGCATTTTCTGTGTTGCACTTAATTTAAAATCGTTTTTTTCTCTAAAAACTGCATTTTACCTGATTTTGGCCTAGCACTCAAGTGTGGGGTCATTTATTGCACTGTTGTGATTATTTTGCTGCTTGTGTATCTCTGCTACCTTTAAACTACAACAAAAAGAAAAAAAAAACTTGTTTTTTTCCCACTTTCTGAAAGTTAAGAAAGTTCAGTTACAGATTTGCTGTTCTGAACTGTTTGGAAGTTTCTAGAAGGCCAGTGCTTGCTTGGGCTAAAGGGAAGTCTCTGTGTTCACCAGTGGGAGTGGTTAACACTGAACAGCCTGCCTGTCCCTGGAGGAGTGGTTACTACCTAGAAGCTGTAGTTTTATTGGCCATTTTGGGTCAATTCTAAACTCCTTGATCTCTCTCTCTCTTAAAACCCTAGAACTCTCTTTTTGTGCGGTTTTGCACACTGAGCAGTGTTGGGCAGTGCCGCCTAAACAGGTTTAAAGTATTCCAGGCTCCACAAAGTCTGCTTCACTTTTTCCCTTAAAACTGTTCAAACTCTCAAAGTAATCACTCTATTCACTTTCTAAAGCCCTGCACTTGCTCAGCTCTTATAAGGAAACACTAACTAAGTAAAGCACTACACCCTTCTTGACTTCTCATAAGTATTAGGCTCCCGATTAGTCCTTCCTGATCAAGTGAAAAATCAGTTTCCTTCCCTAATCTGATCAATAAAAAAACAGTTTCCTATACTAATCTGGTATGTCCAAGGGTCAGTTTCAAGGTTACTCTCCAGTCCAGCTGGTGAATCTGGGAATTTTGAGGCAATGTTACAATTGCCTTATGTACACAGACAACCCTCTCCTCCTTCCAACAAACTCTAATACATGTGAGAGATGCAGTTACACAGCCAAACTGGAGGCAGAGCTCTCTCAACCCAAGACTGGCACAGTCAGTCAGGAGGAAAAGGTAACCACCCACACCACAAATCTAGTCTCACACAGACCTATTGCATCTGCATACCCAACACATAAATGCACAAAAACATACTCGGAGGCTCTAAATAAAAATCTGCCTAAACAGCAAAGACCTCCTAAGCAGATATCCAAGCAACAGCCACCCCTCAACAATACCCATGAATCGCATATCTCACAAAATCAGTGTGCCTCACAGTCACAGCCCTTAAGGCCAAACAACACACCAAATACACTTGTTATAGGGGACTCTATTGTCCGGCAAACTGACGTCCCGCTCACCAGACTGAACAAGGAGAAGGTCACTGTAAGCTGCCTGTCGGGTGCCAGGATCCGCCGCATAACGCAAGCACTCAGGTCACTCCAAAGCAAGTACAAGTCTACTCCGTCATTGTCCATGCTGGTGTGAATGACCTGAGACATACCTCCCTAGACTATATGAAAAGAGATATAGAGGAGCTCTCTAACCATGTAGCCCAGGCTGGTATGACCCTGACCTTGAGTAGCATCTTGCCCTCACCAAGAATGATGCCATAGTATAAAGACAAAATGATCAGTTTCAACAATTGGCTAAAGTATTGGTGTCATTCAAAGGGGATCCAGTGTCTGTCAGCCTGGGATGACATGCTCGACAAGCCACGTTGCTTTGCTAGGGACGGCTTGCACCTGTCACCCTTAGGCTTTTGTATACTAGCCAAGGCTCTTGCCACCCCCATAGTGCCTTTTTTAGGCAAGGCTCAAAGGACAAACCCACCTCCATAGACAACCCAAGGATAAAAAAACTAAAGGTAATGCTACTCAATGCCAGTACCCTCCTGAGAGCACCCCAGCCCTACCAGGTTATAACTCATACCATGCGTTTGGGCCCCAAAACTCGGACCGAAGCACAAAAGGAGGGGGAGTATCTATATTCATCAAAGATACCTACACCTCCAGGTTAGTGGCACTGCACGAAGCATCAGAAACCATCCATGTGCAACTAACAGTGGGCAAAACTGCCTTTCAGTTTGTAGCCTGCTACAGAACACCCTCCCTATTACAGGAACCCCACTTGGCATTCCTGAGAACACTGGAGAATATGACGGTCTCTCCAAACACTATGTTATTGGGTGACTTCAACTACCCAAACATTGACTGGGAAAACTACTCAAGCCCAAACACCCTCGCCCAACGGTTCCTTGAATTTATAAACTCTAACACAATGGAACAACTGGTCACCGCTCCCACAAGAGGGAACAACATATTGGACCTGGTCATTACCAACATGGGGACTCTATGTTCCACACCAGAGGTAAACCCCTCATTGGTAAGATTTCCCTGGACATCCATATCCCATCCCCACCCCCAGCCAAGGAAATCACTGTAAAGAATTTCTCAAAAGCCAACTTTGCACTTCTCAAGACTGAGGTGGAATCCTTCAAAGCCCCTGGGCCAGAGGATAATACAGCCCAATCCGCAGAATCCTTTACAAATGCATTCTATGAGCACCTGCAGGAATGCATGGATCGTGCTATCACAAATAAAACCAAGACTCACTCCTCCAAAAACAGGAGACCGGTCTGGTGGACCCCGGCCATAAATAAACTATACAACAGAAGGAGGAAGCTACTACATGACAGAGCAAAATCCCACAAAGGGAAGGCATCTCTGATCAGTATTAGCAAGAAACTTTGATCCCTCATAAAATCATCAAAGGCCAGTTTCGAAAGAAAAATTGCCCTAGACACTAAAGATAATTACAAGGCCTTCTTTAGTTATGTCAGAAACATGGGTGGAAACTCCCAGATATGCTCTGAATTGTTGCATAATGGTACAAAATATACTGAACCTACAGACATAGCCAACATCCTGGCAGACAGATTCAGTGCAAACTTCTACCCCCCTTCCCCCAAAAAGGAGCAAATGCCTATCCCAACTGAATGTAACCTCCCTGACATCACAGATGCACAGGTGAAAGCTGCCCTCTCCAAAGCAAAAAACGCAGCATCTATGGGACCGGACGATGTCCCAGGCTGTGTCTTACATGAGCTCCAAGAAGAACTGAACCCTCACATTAAGTCACTGTTCAAACTTAGCCTTACTACAGGATATGTACCCAAAGAATGGCGTACAGCTACAGTGGTCCCACTCCACAAAGGTGGTGCTACAATGGACCCCGGAAACTATCGCCCCATAAGCCTGACTAGTCTGGTCTGTAAAGCTATGGAGCGTATTATCATGGAACTCATAAACAAAGACATTGGGAGCCTCCAGACACTGGACCCTACCCAATTCGGCTTTGTTAAGGACAGATCGTGCCTCTTAAACCTAGTTGATTTCTTTGAAACAGTTACCAAAGCCATAGATGAGGGCAAGGTAGTCCACACAGCCTACCTGGACCTTGCAAAAGCCTTAGACACAATACCCCACTCGGGCATCATAAATAAGCTTACCAGCTTAAATATCAACCCCTGTATCACAAGATGGGTTGCAAACTGGCTCAGAGATAGAACCCACATGGTCAGAATCGCAGGTGCCATGTCTGAATCCAAACCAGTTACAAGTGGTGTCCCACAGGGCTCAATTCTGGGACCTCTCTTGTTCGGTATATACTTCTGTGAGGTTCAGGCTAACACAGGGAGATTATGGCTGACAAAGTTCGCAGATGACTACAAACTGGGGGCCATAATTGAATCTCCAGCTGACACAAGCATCCTCCAAAAGGGTCTCACAGAGATGGATGCTTGGTGCCAGAGCCACGGCCTCAAGCTAAATGCTAAAAAGTGCATAGTCATCCCCTTTGGGAAAAACAAAGTGCCCACAAATTACCATATGGTGGTAATCCATTAAGTACGGAAGAAGTAATTAGAGATTTGGGGAACAACGTAGATAGTGATCTCTCCTTTGATAATCACATTGCCAAAGTGGTTAGAAAGACCTTCTATATAGCCCACCTTATCACGAAAGGGTCCGCATCTAGATCAAGAGAGGTCATTGTGCCCCTCTACTCATCACTCATCAGGCCCATAACTGAATACAATGCCCCTTTTGGGATGTACCTTACCCGACACCTGCAGCAACTGGAGAGACCCCAAAAGTACCTCACCAAGAGGATCATGGGCTACAAACAGATGTCCTATGCAGCTCGACTAAAGAAACTCCAGCTCTACTCAGTTGCTTACCACCTACTCAGAGGAGATCTATGCCTGACGTACAAAGCCATGTCAAACCCAGAATTAATGGACATGCTCCACCCCAAAAAATTCAAGTCCCTTAGAGCTACACGCTCCAGGGACCTAAACCACAGCACAAAAATAAATAGGACATGCTGGAGGGACAGATTCATTTCCCAGAGGCTCCCCTCACTCTGGAATAGAATCCCAATTCATGTTAGACATAGCCCCTTGCTGACCCTCTTCAAGCGAAATCTGGACGCGTGGATGGGGAATCGCAAATTCACCCCTGGGATCTCTTCTGTGCCCCTGCTAGACAGAGGCACAGTAAACTACTCTTAAAAGGGTTCCTTCTGTGACCTACTTTACAGAGGTACAGTAGGCTAATCTAATAGGGAGGCAGAAGCCAAATACACCCTGGCTAGGCTTATAAATGCCCGAGGGCAGATAGCCTAGTATCTGCCTATAAACCTATGAACCTATGCATGCATCAGTATATGTGCCACAGGTTGGGGCAGTGTTCTGACACTGCCAAAGGTATGTTACTTTATGTTTTCACATGAGCCACTGGATGAACTTCCAGCACAATAAGTTGGCACATGCCTGAAATCAGTGGGTCATCTCTGGCTGGAGATGATGGCACCATGCACATAGTACAGTCTGATGACATGGTGGTACTGACAGCAATGTTAACACTGGAGAACATTTATACATCCCCCACATATAAGATGATGGGAAAAGGCAGGCTGTAGCTCAGGCATCACCTTTGTTTAGTACTAAACTTCCTATTCATGTTCAACCCTTTCAAGCAGAAGTCAGGGTTACAGACACTGTCTGTTAGCAGCACTGCCTCTGAGGTGCTCATACCTACAATAGGAGACAGACATGGTAACCATTGCCTTCTTGACTCAAAATCATTCCTTGACCTGAGTGCCATGCTTGGCATCAAAATTCAGATGTGCAGGTCAGTGATCCAAGCACGTATAGCATAATGTACACCACAGAAGAGTTGTGAGTGTACTGCATGTCCTGAGTGAGGAAATTAAACCATAGCAGGAGTTGCTGCAACTCCTAGAATTACTGCAGGATCATCTATACTGTATGAAGAATGGCATGGCATACAGGAACCATCCATGTCTGCTGAAGCAGTTGTGGTTTACCTGGTAGCCATTTGTATATCAACGAGGATACTAGCAAATACCAACCATAGCCCTGCAAGTGTCCATCTGCTTGGTGGATGATCACAGAGCAGGCTTTTACAGATGACACACACTGTTCCAGAGCCTGCATCACTGCTGGACATTATAGCTGCCTCCACTCCTAGGGTTGCTCAGTCTCATGATCAACACTCATCTGGCTTCACTGCTAGGATGTCCCACAGGCCAGTTGCTCTGAGTCCTGCAGTTCCACATCATCATCTCTACACCCATTCCCTGTGACAGTAACTGGATAGCTTAAGATTGTCTCTTATTGGTCACCTAAAGCTATTGTTCGAATCAAGCTATACTCCAGGCACCTATTCACCATGAAAGAGCCTGGAACCTCAAACCAATAGGGTATCTATTTACCACTAGGCTGAATATACATATAAACTGAGCTACTGTAACTTGTCTGAGATTGTTTAATCTGATGAAGTCTGTTTTTGGATGAAAGTGATTATCAGCTTCAGACTCCGACGGCATGATACTGTTGTCTTTGGACCTCCCTTCAACTAGGGTTGCCAACTTTTCATGTCAAAAATTCTGGACATGTACTTGAAAGCAAAATGCATGTAATTTTGGTACCACTGTCCCCTCCCATGCAGCCATTCCAGTGTCCCATTACTTGGCTATTTCTCCATTTCTTCCCAGTTGCCATAAACAATGTTCAAAACTCCCAGTGAACATAATGTTTTCTGCTTTACTTCCACAAATATTACAGATATTTGGACTTAATTTAAAACTTTTATTTAAAATTTTATAGCACAAACACTGATAGATATCTGCTAAATATAGTAATACAATTTCACAAAGAAAATAGACTTAGCATTAAAACCTTTCTGCCATTGAAACTCGCATTCACTGAAACAGCATGGAAAACCGACGTTCAAAGAAAATGCATCTGGCCAGTAATAGGTGCTAAACCCATAAAGCAGCCTGTTTCCTCAGCCTTAACCCTATGCCTTACCTTCATTAGATCCATCCCATAACACTGCCACTACACAAGACACACTTGGACACACCGACAATACTATATTTTATCCCCTAACCTAACCTTGACGCTAAACCTAAAATACACAAACTCGTACACAAATATATAATACCTATCTTTTTCTCATCCCCAATTCTAAACCTACCTCACATACACATGCAGAAACAGTCTCACCCCTCCATCCTCACTTACCTATCTTAACATTACACAATATCAACATTTCTACTGCATGGCTATCCATACAATTGGCATTAAACCACACCCCCTGTGTTTCTTGAAGAAACATCATTCAAGAAAGATGTGGGGGACTTATATATATATATATATATATATATATATATATATATATATATATATGTATTCAGTATCATGTATGTGGTATGTATGTATATATATATATATATATATATATATATATATATATATATATATACATATGTATATATATATATATATACATATGTATGCAGTATCATGTGTATGTGGTACTCTAAGGTTTATAATGAGTCATAAAATCAGATACATGAATGCGCACATTGATCACATGATCTTCTGACATGATCCCATTGAATACTGGTTTGGCATCCATCATCTTTATAGAGAGAGGGGTGTGCTTAAATTGTCTGTCAGTATTGTACACAAATAGATTTGATTAGTACAACAGCATCCTCAGGCTTATCACACTTGCACTTTTTGACCAGCTCTATGTGGAGTCCTCTGCCTTATTGTGTTTTTGGACTTTGTTTTTGGACACTTGCACTTTTGGATACATTACATTTGTATAGCACCAGTTACTAATATTTTTCAGAAGTCTGTGACTACATCTACCACCAGAAATTGATTCATCCAGAAAAAGAAACATTTAAAAGACTTCTTTGATCACATTAAATGATTATGTTCCCACCAATAATACTGAAATGCATAATCAAATGCAACAGAAATATTCTACTTAATCACTTAGTGAAAACAAGAGTAAAACAGCATCATAAATAAAAACAGTATCATAATATAGTAGCCTTCTGTTTCAAAATGCATTTAATATTCATGGAGTCATTCAGACCTAGTATCTTTATTGCTTGCAACTTTAGCCAGCAACAGAGCTACTTGATATCCAATAACAGTACTTTGAAATATTACTGTATAGCTATGAATTCCACATTCGACTTCCTCTATATATGCAAACAGACTGTGGAACAAATAGGTAAAACTGCAACATTTCATAAGTACCTGAATCACATTTGAAACATGTCTGTTCGTGGTCCACTGAACAGTTCAAATGTCTTAAAGAATTCAAATTCTACGTTCAAGGAAAACAGACGTAAACAATCAGTCACACAGAAGCAAAATACTGTCTTTGTCTTCTATATATGTGTGCGACCAGATGCAAAGGGTGTTCTTAAAGAAGAACACTCTTTTTTTTTTTTTTTTTTTTTTTTTTTTTAAAAGTTTTTTTTTTTTAAATAAAAAGAAAATTAATCTTTAATCTCCTCGTATTTTTTCTGGACAATATGCTGTCCTTTCCATTTTCTGGACAGTATCCCTTAATTTTGGACAGTCCAGGAAAATTCTGGACAGTTGGCAACCTTACCTTCAACATATATGTAGTATCAGGGGTTCTAATCCCAGTCATGAACTGTACAGATATTACAAGTTATTGTTAGCAAAATCCATTACCAGTTCTTTACAAGCTATAGGTTCCCCTCTGTGATGCAGGAGACCCATACCATGTATTTAAACTTATTGTAAAAACACTCAGCATCCAACCAAGTATATATTCATGTGTGACTTTAATTACACTACTATTAACTGTGAATTATATATGACACCAAATGTACAGGCACACAGATTCTCTGTGACGCAGGAGACCCATACCATGTATTTAAACTTATTGTAAAAACACTCAGCATCCAACCAAGTATATATTCATGTGTGACTTTAATTACACCACTATTAACTGCGAATTATATATGACACCAAATGTACAGGCACACAGATTCCTGGATTTTGTAAACACAAGCCATAAAACAATATCTTGGTATGTACCTAACCAGGCATATCCAGCAATTGGAGCATCCACAGAGTTTTCTCATTACAAGAATACAGGGCATAAGTAACATGTCCTATGCAGACCACCTCAAGGCCCTATCCCTGAATTCTGCCTAATACAAGCTATTGAGGAGAGATCTACACCTGGCATACAAGGCATTGTCAGACTCCACTCTGATGGACCTCCTGTATGTCCGCAAAACAAACAGCACCAGAATTACCCGTTCTAAAGACTTAAACCTTGCCTGTGATATAAATAGGACGTGTTGGAGATTCAGATATGTATCCCAGAGACTACCCTTCTCTAGAACAGGCTCCCCATCCATGTAAAACAGAGCTCCTCCCTGACCCATTTTAAGTATAATGAAATAGAAAAGCTGCAAGGAAAATACAATCTCAACTTTAGCAAAAATAAAAATACAGCATTCAACAGTAAGCGCTTTTGTCTGCGAACATAAGACTTCATCAGACTGTGAAAATGCTTAAAGATACAACCTTTTAAATACTGATTCAATTAATCACATGACTAGTAAATTAATGCTTAATACCTTTCCTTTTAAGGAAGGCTACAAAATCTTCACTGTCATTAAGACCTGGTGGGTGGCAGGCATACAGTCTTACTTGCCATGAATACTCTAGCCACCCTAATTCATCTTTAACATTGAACATATTATTAAAATGTTTAATTTCCCCGAATACTAAAAATTTAAAATCTACCTTACTTGAACTAACTTTATAATGCTTGCCAAGTGCATTCTTTTCATCCTTAATCATTACAGCATACTTATGTCCATACATCCTCTTGTACAGCTCCCTAGTAGTACATCCCACATACAATTAATTACAAGAAGAGCAAATTACTAAGTAAACAACAAACCATGATTTATAAGTATATATTCCCTTGACTTCTATCCTATATCCATTAATACATATTTCATTCACATCAGTCAACAAAAGATGGCATAAAGTACAATTCTGACACTTATACATGCCTGGATTAGAAACAATGCTATCTACGGGCCTTAATTTGCTTTGAAAGAAATTTAACTCTTTAAGAGAGTATAACTTGGACAAACTGGATAGGGAACAGGAAATTCATCTCTGGTTTGGCACCTTTGTCTGCAATGGACACAGACAACCTGTAAATGGTTTATCTCCCAGGCCCCTGCTTGTAAATGTTTTATATTCAAAGCCCCTTCTTACACTTATCAAGGGTACCAGAACTTGTCAGAGATTTGGGATACATGGCTAGGCTTAAAAAGGCCCTTGTGATGGTTAGCCTCGTAGATATCTATGAACCTATAAAATCTTTCATTGTAAGGAAACTTCTAAGGCTGTTTTTTTTCTCCTTTTAAATTAAATAAGGTGTTCCTCTAGATATAAGGTCTTATTTTCATGTGGTCTGAGCAGGATCTCACAGCTGTTCCCTCAGTTCATTTCTGTTTTATGACTTTTAGTCCAGAACTCTCACCAGCAAAGTGTTCAAGTTGGATTTCTAAAACCTTTGTCTTTTATTTTGTTGGCTTACTGAGTGCAAAGAAAATTAATCTTTAGTGGGCATTGTCCTTCTATTGCCTCTCTACATGGCAGACCACAGTAGCCCATTGCAAGGAGTAGGGTGTCTTCACATGCTCTCAAAATACTATGCCATCCACTATGAAGAAACATCCAGAGCAGATAATGCAGATGTATGTGGTATATTAATGACATGGAAAATCTACCCCAAAACTGAAGGATGTGATACCTGACTCATCTCAACCTGCTTCTACCTACCCACCTGCCTAGCTACCATACCCACCTGTCATAACTTTTATACCTGTGGTAACATTGCTGTGACCTGTCACTGTGCCCCACCCCATCTGTGCAAATGATGATGGTTATGCCCTGCTCACTTTGCTGGCTGATGTAGATAAGTAATGTCAAAATGGCAAGTCAGTTCAGTGTGATGCATAGCATGGGTGTGTTAATGAAGGAGCCACTTTTGTTCTGTGCTGACCTTATCATAGCCCATAGTTGTGGACTAAATGTTGCCTGTTTGCCAGTACTGCAGTATATTGCATTCACCTCTGTCTTACACGGGGTACTACTGCAGCTGCCTCCTCAATTGACCTTCACCCGACTCTTCCTTCCAGGGCCAGTGTTAACATTTTGGGGGCCCCCAGGACACTTCCAATTTAAGTATCACCCTGTCACTGCCACCCCTCCTAAAAAACCTTTTAGTTGATGCTGCTGGGAGTAATTTTCACAGACTGAACTGTAGCTACAATGCCTTTACCTTAACAAGCACCTGTGTACCTTAACGCAGACCTATGTACTGTAACATAGACCTGTGTACCACTATGCTTACTGGCATTCAGTTGCAACAATGATACATTACAACAACTCTATGTCCAGGAATGGACGGTAAAATGCTGCCCTAAGCATTGCCTGTTATTTCATCCCTCCACCGCACACATCCTCCAGTGCGCCATGCACACTGCATTTTTCTTCCTTTTCTCATATTTTGCCTTACTCTTTAGATTTTTTAAGTAGCCACGACTTTCTATATACTCTGAAGTGTATTTTAAAGTTTTTTTCTTTTTCTACAACATTTTCATTCGATGATGACTTAACCAGAAATTAAGATTAAGGGAAAAAATTCAGTATTGCTGTTCAACCTTTCTCCAACCCAATACCAAGAAGTGGTTTGTATTTTCCCTCCCATTCTCTCATTACATATTGAGTGACATCATCAATTAAATATCTGGGATAACCCCTGCATCCTTTTAAGACACCTTCCCTGATAAAGACAGCACAGTTATATTCATTTAGGAAATATCTCAACCCTGAGCCCCCAGAAGCCATAGGGTTATAGATGTCTGGGATGCATTTTAGAGCATTTTCCTAAACTTTTAATCCAGTTGCTAGGCTGATCTAAAAACATCAGGATTTCAAAGAAGACATAAGTTGTGCCCAATGCACAATGTTCAAATCTGGCAAGACAGTAGCTCACAATAAACTAATAAGATAACTGTTGTGAGGATACACAAAGCCTATTTGGAAATGCTACGTGCCTACCCCCCCCCCCCCCCAAAAAAAAAAAAAAGATCAGCCAATGCTTATGCATCCCTCTGGTGTTAGATTGAGATGAATGTGAAGGTTTAGATGGATGCAGTTACGTTTTCCAAGTGACTGCTGTCATGCATGTACATAGCATGCTTCCTCACTCCTACTCTCCAAAGGCAGCCATCTGTATATGTGCCTGTTGTGTGGTTGTGAGGAAAGTGAAAAAAATAATGATTACAGTAATGCATTCAATTTTGTTGTTCTTAAACAATGCACTGCCCCTACATAAGCTGTAGTACCCACCTTTATACACCTCTGATGTCTGTGAGAGAAGAAAAAGAAACAATGATGACACTGTCCACAGTCCCAGCACAAGCTACAATATCATTCTGTGCACATCTCTAAGGTTTGCTTCTGATGAAAATTAAAGTAGTAATGAACATAGTATCTCCAGCACCTCAAACAACCTGAAGCAAGCTTTGGTACACCTCTGAGCAGGGCTACTTTTAGAATGGGTGCATTTGAGAGCAGTGGCTACCATTAAGTCCATGTCAGAATCAAGTTATACAGTTTGGGTTGTGTTTGAGGCTTAGAAGCTCTAAATGTCTGAATGTTCTGTGATATATTTTGTGCCTTACATTTGAAGTGTAATTACTTGTTAACTGAATTTAGTATGTACCTGGCATTATTGTGTTTGTGTGCACAGATAAAAATTTGAGATATTTTACACACACACACACACACACACACACACACACACACACACACACACACACACACACACACACACACACACACACACACAATCACACCACCTGCACTGAAACTGGAGGAATCCCATTTAACCTGCTGCATGAGTTAAGCGGAGCACATGGCTAAATGTACACAAAGACAGGGAGGTCATACAGACTCCACAGAGAAAAAAAAACATAGCCAAGAATTCAACCAGAGTAAAGTGATGTGAAATGGCAGTGTTAATCTCTTTGCCACAGTGGCAATAAGCAGTGGCTTTCACACAGATCCTCTGTATGTCAAACCACCAAAAATAGCCACTTATCATGTATAAGGTCTATAAAACACACAGTAACACCACCAAGCCAACGGAGCTCGGTCCCTGCAGCAAGAGCAAGAAGATATAACAAAATAAAGCACAAAATCATGCGCAGGGAACCAATGGCACCAAAGATTCAACAATACACAAAATCTCTCAGCACAGTCACTTAATTTCACAAAAAGCGATCCACAGAAACGATCCAAGAAGAAGGACAAAGTAGTAATCCAGTAATTTATTGTACAAGTTAGCGCTTTCACCCGAAGGCTTCTTCAGACTTACAAAGACTCATATACAATTAGTGTTTAAATAATCAACATAGACACATAATTGGTCAGAATTCTAAGCCTCATTAGAATACATAATTAATTAATCAAGTTAACACAAATTCATCTTCCAAAGCAGTTAATATATCGCACCAAGCACTAATAAAATACAATATATATTACAAATATATTAAAATATGTATTAAAGTGTATGTATAAAAACTAATAAAATACAATAATATATGATATAAAATATGATATGAAATATAAAAATATATATATACTCAGTAAAACCAACCTACTGCCTGGCCTGACAGTCAAACAAGTAACTATATATAGTGTATGGTGTAACTAGTGAACAGAGTATAGCTAATGTTGACAGAAATAAAACAACAAAATCTTGTTCCTTGACCCGTAACCAGTTCCACACCAACACTTTTAAAACACTTCTTTATTTAACGGTTAAGCGCTTTCATCTAATAAATATAGACTTCATCAGAACAATTCTAAAACACCAATACATTGCTTAAATACTTTTTTTAAGAAACGTCATTATTTTAATCTACATTTAAAGTGCCAGTGTGCATATTAATTAAAACCATCCTAATGCCTCCAGTTAATCACATAAACTAACCACATAAATACTGTCTCATATAAAACATTTTTTTACTATCTCATAAAAAGTACTATCTAATAAAAATCTTCTGATGCTGATACTTTGTTACTTTAAGTTAAACCTTATATTCAAACTTCTACCCTTAGTGCCAAAAATTCATTTATTGTGAATATTTATATTGAAGCATTAATTCGTACCCCAATGCAAATTAATTCATTATATCTTATCTAACATTGGCTTAATAGATATATGGTCATTGAGCCCTGGGGGGGTAGCGGCATTTAGCCTAATTTGCCATCTGGTCTCTAATTCTGCAAGTTTCAATTTTATACACCCACCCCTTGGATTCTCTTTAGCCATCTCCAGTATACCAAAATGAAATTCATTACATCCATTAGGATTTTTTGACTGGGCAATATGCCTCCATAAAGCATTCCTAGTGTCTTCTTTTTTAATATTGTAATAATGATCATATATTCTTTGACGGAGACACCTGTCCGTCTTCCCTATGTAATAACATGGACATTTCGTACAATAGGCAAGATACACTATATGCTTTGTCCTACAATTCCCCTTTTTAAAGTTAATGTTTGTGTGGTATGTATCTTCTAACGTGATACTATTCCTCTTGGTAATATACTTACATTGGTTGCAGGTGCCACAACTGGTCGTACCACAACCGACACCTGCATCCCCACCTGTTTCAAATTTCCTTTCTACCTCACTTTTCAGATTAACTCCATTCCTACCCACAAACTTCGGTGTACTTCCTATTATACTCACTAATTTCTTATCCGTCTTAAAAATACTCCAGTTTTTAGTAATAATGTCCTTTACATGTTTGTTCCATTGTGAGTGTTGTACTATACAGGCTCTGCTATAATCCACCTTTTTGGTATCATTTTCATTCCCTTGGTTGGAATTTGCTTGCTCCCTAAGGGGTCCGGTTCCTAGTAGGGGAATGTACTTTTTACCCCATTCTTTTTTAACATATTCAGTTACATCCGAGACTAACCGCCTTGGGTACCCCCTCTGCAGGAACATATCAGATATTTTTGTCAATTCCTCTATAAAGTCTGCAAAATCAGAAGTCATCCGAGCTGCTCTTATACATTGACCCCTAATTACACTTCTTTTTTGGCTAAAGGGGTGGCAACTCGAAAAATGCAAATAGCTATTACTAAAGGTTTCCTTCCTGTGTATGTTTGTTTTAATTTTGTTATTTATAACTTCTATCTGAGTGTCCAAATATGTGATTTTATTTTCATCTACATTGAATGTAAATTTTAGACAACTACTCCTTGTGTTTAAATATTCCTTAAATTTTTCCAATTGGGTGATGGTACCAGTCCAAATCATAAACACATCGTCAAGAAACCGGTAATAACATGCCATATGGTTATACCAGTTAGTACTTAAGATGTGTTCTTCCTCCCAATCATTTAAGTAGAGGTTTGCATAGATCGGTGCGCAAGCCGCTCCCATTGCAGTACCCCTACTTTGTACATAATACTCATTTTCAAATAGGATGAAATTGTGTTTAAGAACCAATTCCATAAATTCCACTGCTAACACTTTCTTATCAAAGGTGAGGTAGTTGGCCTTGTTCACCTGGGATTCCAACCTAAGAAGTCCATCGTCATGGGGTATACTCGAGAATAAATCTACCACGTCAATGGTGACTAACATACATCCAGTGGATACCATATCATTTTTCAGTCTACCTAAAAAGTCCCATGAATCAATAATAATGTGTTCAATAGATTTGTAAATGGGTTTAAGCCAGACATCCACCACTTTTCCAAAATTAAAAGTTTTGGACTTACTCCCAGAAATTATAGGCCGGAAAGGGGGGTCTACCAAATTTTTGTGAAGTTTGGGAATACCGACTATCGTACTTATGATAGGTTTATCAACCTTCAAAAAGTTATATAAGTCAGTACTAATTCTCTCTTCTATCAATAAATCTTCCAAATAAAGGTTAATTTTGTTGTAACCAATGTTTACTTCGTTTTTAGAAGATTTTAGATAGTTACCTGAGGTCAAAAGTATATCATTAATCTTGTTAGTGTAGTCGTCTTGTTTAAATAATACAACCCCACCCCCTTTGTCCGGCTTCATAATCCTAATCAATTTATTTTTCTGCAAATCCTTCAAGAGATCAGCTTCCTTTTTGTTAGTGTTGTAAATAGTCTTGTCTTTATTTGCTTTTTCCTTTAGAGAATAAAGGTCCTCCACCACTATATTTTCAAACAAGGTCATTGTATTATTTAACGCTGGGGTATAAACACTCTTTTTCTTAAATTCACTTGTGTCTCCGTTGTTTCCATTACTGTTACTAAATAATACTGCTAAATTTAGCTTCCGAATATACTTTTTTACATCAATAATAGCCTCTTCAACATTAAATTTCCTTGCGGGCACAAATTTCATCCCTTTGCTTAAAAGGGTGAAGTGTTCTTTACTAAGCAATACATCAGTATAATTATGAATATTAAATTGCCTGTAACAACTAGTGATCGAATTGACCCTCACTATCTCATCCTCTTCCACCCTGGGTTGTATTGCATCGAATTCCCTTCCAAATTTTCCCTTTGGTAGTGGTGGATAGGTTTCTGCCTTGTCTTTACTACCTCCCATTCCCCTTCTTTTTCTAAAAAAACATCATTATTGGTAGAGGGTGGCCTATACGCCTTCTGCCTATAGGGGTGGTTGTACCTATTCTTATTTAAACCTTCATTATTAGACCATTTGTTACCCCCTCCCCCCAATTCCCATCTGTATGCAGTGCCCTTGGCATATTGTTCCAAGTCCCTATTGAATTTCTTACATTTTCTATCAAATATTTTATCAACTTGGTTCTGCACCCTGGTATATTGTGTCTCCATATGATATTTGTGCTCCTCAAACAGTAAATCATTCACAATATTATCATTTAGTTCCTCTAATTCATTCAACAATAAAGCTATTTTTTTGTCGTTACAACTAATTATAAATTTCATAAAGATGACACCAAATCCATCAAAAAGTTTTGTGCATTCCATTTTAGTTTCCTCATCCAAAACTATCCCCATGGGGTATTTGAAAAATCTAAGCCCCATAGGCACAATATTGGTGTCTACACATTTTTTCAAATACCCATTTTCAACTTGTAAACTTTTACACATCTTTAACTTTTTACCAAAACAGTATATCAAGTGGGGATGCAGGTGTCGGTTGTGGTACGACCAGTTGTGGCACCTGCAACCAATGTAAGTATATTACCAAGAGGAATAGTATCACGTTAGAAGATACATACCACACAAACATTAACTTTAAAAAGGGGAATTGTAGGACAAAGCATATAGTGTATCTTGCCTATTGTACGAAATGTCCATGTTATTACATAGGGAAGACGGACAGGTGTCTCCGTCAAAGAATATATGATCATTATTACAATATTAAAAAAGAAGACACTAGGAATGCTTTATGGAGGCATATTGCCCAGTCAAAAAATCCTAATGGATGTAATGAATTTCATTTTGGTATACTGGAGATGGCTAAAGAGAATCCAAGGGGTGGGTGTATAAAATTGAAACTTGCAGAATTAGAGACCAGATGGCAAATTAGGCTAAATGCCGCTACCCCCCCAGGGCTCAATGACCATATATCTATTAAGCCAATGTTAGATAAGATATAATGAATTAATTTGCATTGGGGTACGAATTAATGCTTCAATATAAATATTCACAATAAATGAATTTTTGGCACTAAGGGTAGAAGTTTGAATATAAGGTTTAACTTAAAGTAACAAAGTATCAGCATCAGAAGATTTTTATTAGATAGTACTTTTTATGAGATAGTAAAAAAATGTTTTATATGAGACAGTATTTATGTGGTTAGTTTATGTGATTAACTGGAGGCATTAGGATGGTTTTAATTAATATGCACACTGGCACTTTAAATGTAGATTAAAATAATGACGTTTCTTAAAAAAAGTATTTAAGCAATGTATTGGTGTTTTAGAATTGTTCTGATGAAGTCTATATTTATTAGATGAAAGCGCTTAACCGTTAAATAAAGAAGTGTTTTAAAAGTGTTGGTGTGGAACTGGTTACGGGTCAAGGAACAAGATTTTGTTGTTTTATTAATGTTGACAGAAGTAATACATTAATAATGGAAACTCATGTCTTGGGTCTAAAACATCTCTTATTCCGTAATACAGGTCTAATGTGTACCTTATCATTTAGTCCAGGGGGTTTATCTGCTTTGCATCTGATGATCCATCTCATCTCACATTCCAGAGTATAGTTCACTAAATCCCCCCTCTCTTATTCTTTAACACTTCCTGAATGACACAGAACACAAAGGAGTGTTCTTGACCAAAGGCTTTATAATGTTTCGCCAGGGCATTGAACTCTGATCCTATTCGTATGTGATACAGGTGTTCCCTAATTCTTTCTTTAAGGGTCCTATTGGTTTTCCCTATATAAAATGATGGACATAGCTTACACCTAGCTAAATATATCACATTCTTACTCGAACAGTTGGTACCTGTGTTAAAAGAAAATTCATATCCACTAGTGGGATGTAAGAAAGTCATTCTAGTGTCTATACAACTACACTGACTACATTCACCACATGATACTGTGTTAAAATCATAGCAACATCGCTTAACTCCATTTATAGACATCCTTGGCTGACATAACATATTTCTAAGATTTGGTTTGTTTTTGTATACGGTCTATGTTTGTAATGGTTAAGTGAAAGAAAATATGGCCATCTTGTTACTTTTAAATATACTGCAAACACCCTCCTATCCTCACACACACAGGAGTTATGACAATGCTGATGATGTTTGTGAGAAAGTGAAATAAATCATAGCCACCTTGTTACTCTTACACTGCAATATGCAACACAGACACACACATACACACACACACAAATTTTGCACTAATTTCATCAAATAGCAATACATTGTGTAACAGTGGTACTGCCACACCAGATCAGTGACCGTTGTTTAGCAGTTGCCAAACAACAGGAAGGGTAAGTCACTTTTATTTACCTCATTGAGAAGTAATTCATACTTGTCACTGTCCCTAGTTTCACAGAACATTACTGATTTCCCCTTACAATTTTGCTCTGTCCCTTGAAAAAAAAGTTTGATTTGCTGGTAAATCCAGACATTAGAGTTTCAAATTTCATATTATCTAAAAAAGTACATGTTGATACAGAATGTGTTCTATTGACTTGTTAAGTGAACTAGAGTAACATTTTGAGCTTTCATTTTATTATTTTTATTTATTTATTTGATATTTGTTAACCAGGACAGCCAGAATGAGCAAAAGGCTTTATTCAGCAGAGGCCCAGGGAGAAAAGCTCCTCTGTACAACAGTTATTTCATTACATAAACTCAAGAAGAAATAATTTTATTATAGATCAAAATGGCTAGAGAGATACAAAAGTAGAAAACAATAATATATGGAGATTATACAGCTA
Source organism: Protopterus annectens (assembly GCF_019279795.1). Classification (NCBI taxonomy): domain Eukaryota; kingdom Metazoa; phylum Chordata; order Ceratodontiformes; family Protopteridae; genus Protopterus; species Protopterus annectens. The sequence goes on from NC_056728.1 coordinate 859,070,492, forward strand.
TAATAAAAATTGCACACGTATAGTTCACAGTGATTTTGGAATAAACCAGAGGTTCAAGGAATAGATTTGAGCAGTAAATGTTAAAATAGTGTGCAAGGAAGGAATTCTGTTGTAAGAGAGTTAGGAGAGGGAGCAGATTATAGAACTGGAGGTTAAGCATGTATATGAGTTTTAATGGGAGGTTAGGTAGGGGGAAATAGGAAAATATGAGAGTTAGGTAGGTAATAAAGGTAAAGAGAAGAGAAAGTTAGTGAGGATGGTGAGAAAGAAGTATACTGGAAGAGAATGCTGAGAATGTTGGGACAAGCAGAATTAGAAATGATGACAACTAAGAGATAAAAAGCATAGTAGGAAGAAAGTAAGAGATGGATTACAAAAATGTTGATAGAGAGTTCAAGTAGGGTATATACAATTACAGGTCCAGGTAGTATTAAGGTAGTGTTTAAGAGCTTTCTTGAAGTCAAGAGTCTGATTTATTTTTCGTAGAGTCATGGGAAGTTTGTGCTATGATAGAGCTGGTAAATAACTATACAGTTTTTGTCCAAAAGAAGTCTTAGGTTTGTAGATTTCTAGGGGAAACTGATCAGAGCTTCTTAGATTTCAGGGAGGGATGTAAAGGGAACCTAGATTGGAGATTGAAGGGCAGGAGGAGGGTTTGTGTGTGATGGAGTGAATGAGGGTTAGTTGAGAAAGTTTTGTGAGGTATTTCGATTGTAGGTTATTTAGGATTTGAGAACAATATAGTAGGATAGGGAGGAGGTAAGCCTGAGCAAGTGTCTGTCGTGATTTGATAGTTAGAAACTTTTTATTTCTTTACAATAGACCTAATTTGTGATGAGTTTTCTTGATACTGTGGATTACAGTAATGGCACTCATAATGGCACCAAGAAGCTTAGTATGGGTTTCAGCCTTAATAATAGTGTTATTTAGGGACGTGACAGTGAAAGTGGATTTGTGTTGAGACATTGATTTGGGAAGAAAAAGGTAGCAGTTTAGTCTTTTTGTGGTTGAGTAAGAGTTGGTTGTTCAAAAGCTAAGTTTCAATAAGCATGAAGGACTTTTGTGTAAGGGTATGTAGGTCAGGGAGAGTATCGGAGGAGGTAATGACTGTGGAGTCATCTGCGTACTGTATTAGGGATGACTGTGGCCAGGAAGTGTATAGGTGCTTTAGGAAAATATTGAAAAGTAAGGGACCAAGTATAGAACCTTGAGGAACTCCCATCTTAATGGGAAGGAAGGGGGATAAGGAGGCGAGTCATTTAACAGCTTGCTATTAGAATTTCTGTGCAAAGATGTTGGGAGCTATAGCATCTAGTATCCTGCCCATGTTTATAAAACTCCTTAAAAAAGAAAACCATCCCTGAAGATCTAAAACATCATCTCTTGTTAAAATTCAAGGTAAACACTGACATTGGTCACTCTAGGCTGATGATCTTCAGCGCATACCTTGCCAATGTTCATAAACAGATTACCAGCTTTTTCTTAACAGGGTCATATCACAGAACTGTTTTGGATAAAGACTGTAATCAGGAAGTGTATAATCTTGGCTCCAGGACATATCACACATCATCTGCAACACACAATAATGAACACCATTATGAGAGGCCTGCTACCTATGTCCATGGTAGTAGGATGTGCAGGACTCTGTAGTTGGCAATATGTGTACCTACCAACTAGATGAGCCTGTAGAAAGTCATTTATATGAAATGCTGGTAGAGGCTGCTGGATGATACACAGACACATTGTCTTTAATATTTAATGCACTACACACCATCTGGCAGATGAATAAGTGGCAACCTTTCTGGCTGATATACTGGATGCACTGTGGGTGAAATCAGTGGCTCTCACAACATCAGGGAAATGGGCTGTGTCATAGAAAATCCACATGGCTGTGGTTCCATCCTCTGCTGTCCATGAAAACCATATATGGTCCCCCACATGCTGAAGCATCACATCAAGGAATGGGTATGGGATCCATGAAGTAAGCACCTGTGAAACTCTGAATATATCCACATTGAATGCTGAATATTTCTCCATAGCAATGATGGTTAATGTTACACAAGCCTTATTTGTCCACTGGACATGTATTTCCCTTAATTGCTTGTGTAGATCCTACATGTCTAGTAAATCCTGTATGGTGTTTCATTCTACACAGTAGCTATGTGTAATTAAAGACTCTGTTGTGTTCTAGTGTGGCATTTATTCATGAAGTTGATAATATATCCATTGTTGGTGGATCATTCCATGGCAAGGATGATGGCAATGCACAATATCATGGACATGTGCTCCAAAAGTGGACACCTCTACATGTTTCTGTACTAATGTTGATACTATTCCTAGCATTATAATGCAAATAAAGCTCCTGTACACTGGAAAATCTAGGTGTTTGAATAGATGAGTGTTATAGAGCCCTGTGGTGAAATTAAACAGCTCTGTGATGATCCTCCGCTGGGCCAGTAATCAAAGCCGCTCGGTTCTCACCACTGGCACCAGTGGGGATGCTCATTGGGAGGATAACAGGTACACACACAGTATCTCCAGATGTAACTCTCTGCATCAGGCACAATCAAGCATAATTTCCCTTAACAGCACACAGGGAATGCACTCAGCCTGGGGTCTGGATGTCTCTATGTCTGTCTCCATCCAGGTCCCCAATAAGACTCCTCATTGGCACAGCTATAGAGTTGAGATCTCAGCTGAGTGTCCAAGCCAAGACCTCCAGCACCCTCTCTGGCCAACCAATGCTTTGTGTCCCTGCCAAGTAGCTGACACACACACACTCTTAGATGTTTGAATTACACACACACACACACACAGACACACACACACACACACACACACACACACACGCACATGCATACGCACACTCACACTCGCGCACACACACACACACACACACACACACACACACACACACACACACACACACACACACACACACACACACACACCTTGGAAAGGATGGCACAGGTTAACTAACTATGCCCCCTTCTGCCCAGACTATAAGGTAGTTATGATTGCCACCAGACACTCCTGTCAGCTACCTTAAGGCTCTTCCAAGGGTACCCAATATACTGAGTGAAATTAATATTAATACAAATGGTGGTTTGACCAAGAACAAGGCTATTAGTAGTGGCCCACACAGTGTCACCAAATAAATATGCAAGTACTCTCAAAACTTAAATATCTCTACACAGATCAGCCACAATGAAAGGTTTAAATATATTTAATAATAAACAAAAAAAAGAACAAGAAAATACTAAGTATATAGTCAGAGTGGCATCAGAGTTCAACTCAGAAGAAATATTTAAAATAACATTGAAGGACAGGCTCAGACAAATAAAGAAAGGCAATATCTAATCTAAGCTCACTATATTCCTGACTGAATCTAAGAGAATTATACTATTCCCCACTTACTTAATAGAGCAAAGCAGATGATGTGGTGAATGTGCCTTCTTCTTGTCAGGCCCAAGACAGAATACAGAATGCTGTGTCTCACTTAAAGACTTCGCAAAATAATATCTAAAATATTACTTCTGGGCTAGCTTGCAGAATGTCATCAGTTCTGGTTCTGAATTCTAGTTCCCATGCAAACCCCATTGCTGAAAGCTGTCAGGATTTAGCACCTACCTGTAAAAATACACACACAAGGGCTTTTGCTTAGATCTGTTGCAGGTGCTGGAAGTCAGAAAACAATTTCATACCTCCACGCTTAAAGAGTAATATTTAGTTTGCCCCAAAGACAATACAGAAAGCTTCCTGGTACAGACTTTGTGTCTCTGGCTGCACTGAAACCTGTGAGATAGCATCTTTATGACCTAGCCCATAAAGTGATTTAATTTCAGATATAGTTTAAAGTTTGCTGGACTGAGGTTAACCTTCTAGTTTCCTCTATTAAAACATATACATTTAAACAGTTACAGTAGTGCATGTACATTTCTGTTCTCTCCAGTAGGGCACACTATGAATACATTTCAATCACAAGCACTTTGCAAATACCTTTTTAGCACAAACATCTGTACAAATCAGTTTGATATACATATGACATTTAGTTCTAATACATTTGTAACACAAACATCTTGTATAAATCAGTTTGATATTCACAAATGACATATAATTATTTACAAAATTCCAGCTACCTGTGCTGGCAGTACCTCCTCCCATCACAAGATCCACTCCACCATGTTTGATTACATTATTTGCATATGCATTGGCTTACATTACCATGTTGATGCTCATTTGCATGCTACTATGCAGTCATTTACATACCATACATATTGCTGAATCTTTCCAGTTGCACAGTCACACTACTTGTGTCTCTGAATTGCCTATGCTCTACATGCCACAACTCACTATGCTATTTCATGTAACTCTGTATACAAATTGTTGTTGAATACCCTCCCCCCTTTGTCAATTCCCTTTTGCGAGTTCAGCAGAACACTCAGGTGCAAAATCCACAAAATAATGTAATTCTACTCTTGTGGATTTAAATGCAGCTCAAAACTGAATTTGACACCACTTAGGCAGCCACAGGTCAAGTGATTTGAGCCAGGTGCATATTACAACTGAAAAATCCTTTGTATGGAAAATGTATATGGTATGTTTTACTTCTGATAAAATGATAATACAATAATGACATCTTCTGGAAATCATCTGCATTCCATCAGTCTGAGCAGAACTCATACAATAGCTGATCATGGAATGTGAGTAAAATGCAACTTGTCAGACAGTTTTTTTCTAATGTTCAGGTACGCTAATTGGTAGCAACTACAATAGAATACAAAGTTACAGCTCCAAAACAGTCTAACCAAAAGTTTTTGGACAGTAAATCTGGATGTTCACTTATAAAGTATATTTGGAGTTGTACTTTTAGGTGCAGAGGTAATAAAACAGGTTCATATTGAATTTCAAAGTAACAGGTCACAATTCTAGGTAATGCTTTCATAGTTTCATAATTTCATAGCTATTCCAAGGCCACTAATGGGCATTCACACCTTTCCAATGCCCTCTATCATGCCACACCTCTATTCTCCATGACAACCATACATTTGTGGCTACCCATTCAGTAACCTAGGTTATATTTAAATGAAGATAGTGAGTTGGAATGCTTAACGTGCAGGGGCAGTTTATTCCAGATGTTTGGGAGATGCTGGGTTATAAACCTGTCCCTGCATGATGTTTTTATTATCTGTTGGTGAAGATTAAGGTCCCTGGTTCTAGTACTGGTGGAAATAATGGACATACAGAGATACAGGAGATATAAGACAACTGAATCTGTAAAGATGTGGTAATTGAGACAGTTCTCTCTACTCAAAAGTTTATAAGACAATGAATAAAAGGACAGAGCTTCCAGTTTCACTTGGTACCACAGAGAATTTAGGCTTGTGATCTTATTGTTTAGGAACATTTGAATTTTTTCAAATTGTTTGATATGTTTACTGAGATACATCCCAAAGGAGACACTGTACTTAATAATTGGTTTAATCAATGCTGAGTTTATGGAAGTGAGTACTTCTTGAGACTTTGATGACATTTCTTTAGGTAATTAGCTGTGCTAAATAAAAAGATTTCCTGACAACCATTGTCACATGATGGTCAAAAGTGAGGGAATTATCAACCTAAGTTCCGAGGTCCTTGACTACATTTTCATTTTGTAGAGGTGTGTTGTCTATACAATATGATGAGGAGATGGGGTTTTCTACCAAAAGTGATGATCCTACAATTTTAGCATTTTAGCCCATTTTCAGTACACCAAAAGTTTATTGTGGTAACTTCATTCTGGAGGGTTTGGATATCATTGCATGACTTAGCAACAACCCCTTCTTTACAGTCATCTGCAAACTTTACCAGTCAGAGGTCTTGGGTGTCTGCTTGGAGATTTGAGAGGTTCACATGTTCATAGTTAAATACTGGACTAACTGCCCTGAAGGGCCATTTTAAGCCTAGCCACTAACTCATGGTCAGAATCAAACCCTGTAACTTGTGTCTTTCAGGTATGGACCTTAACTATTATGCCAATACTGAACCCTCAGGGATACCACTAGTCACCTTCATACTTTCTCTTGAGGCATCTGCAACTAACTTGCACTGTGTATTTGTCATGCAGCGAGTTTGTTATCCAACTCAACACATACAGGCTCATTTTTAAAGCATTCAGCACATGCATGATGTCAGCATTAGGAATGGTGTCAAAGGCTGTGGCCAAATAAAGATACACCATGTGTGCAGCACGACCATTTCCTACATCCTCTGTAATCCTTTCAAAGTGGTTTACCAGATTCAGTAGACAAGATCTATCCATCACAAACTGTTAAGGGCCAAGTGTAATAAAACTTTTGTTATCACAGTTTCTGAGGTCAGTTATAATACATTATATGGTTTTTCAGATAAGACTTGCAAGGCTGATGGGTCTGTAATTACCTGGATCAGTTGTAAGACGACCATTTTGGCAGGGCATCACCACTGCTGCATGCCACTCATTAGTGACAAAGGCAGTGACTAAACTTAGGTTAGTTTAAAGAAGTGTGTCTACAATGGTGTGTTTAACACCATTAATTAAGCAACCAAGTACATTATCTGGTCCTATGCTGGAAGTGTTTTTGGTATTGCTTACCACTTTCAATAAATGATTTCTAGAGATAATTGGCAGAGTAAGTGATTTGGACTGGACAGAAGTCTCAGTGTGAATTTGACACTAACGTTGTTTACAAGGATATTGGCAATGTCCTTTGGGTCAGAAAAGGAGGCATCATTATGAACACAACTATATTACAGAAGGATCGTTTCTGTCTATTAGACAAATACCATTCTTACAGCCCTTTCATAACCTATGTATCATGTTCCAACACACTAGACAGACCAGCCAGAAAAGAAAAGAAAATATACATATATTTCCATCCATAATGTGAATTCATTAAAAAACAATAGCTGTACTAACTCCTCTCACATTTCACAAGTGAGAACATATTCCCTAACTTTGGCATACTATCACCTCAGAGAATCTCAGTCTCCAGAACCAGGAATTACTGTTGGAAGAATTGTTTATAATCATTGGGTACTTGATAATTTAATCTCAAAACTACATTTTATGCTAGCCAAAGATTATTCAAACTTGGATAATACCTTTAGGAACTTTTTCTTTAAATAATATTTGGTTTTCACTGATCAAAATAATAATAAAAAAATCTTGTCTTTATTAAAAATACATCTTGGACCCTTTATTGGAGTATATTTATTTTGAAATTATTTAGAGCTTTTTAACTGCAAGATCTACTAAAATGAGAAAAGCAAATCTTACTAAGTGTTGGCGATGTAATATACAAATTAAAGCCAATAGGTCATGTATGTTTTATCGTTCAGAATTTTTCAAGATTTCTTAAAGCATTATAGAATGATACATTCATTTTAATGGAAAGAATGATTTTTTTTAATATTCTGGGAATAGACATTCATTACCGATTAAACTTGGCAAACAGAATGCAAACCCCTTCATTGTAAGATGGGTTGCCAACTTTCTCACAAACCGGACATACACTATCAAAGTGGGTGACTCCACATCATCTAGCAGACCAGTTACCAGTGTGGTGCCACAGGGGGTCAGTGCTGGGCCCCCTACTGTTTGGTATATACTTCTCAGAAGTTCAGGTCAAAACTAAGGGGTTGTAGCTGACCAGGTTTGCAGATGACTGCAATCTAGGTGCAATTATTGAATCCCCAAATGATATCCATATACTCCAGGAGGGTATTGTGCAGACCAACGACTGGCGTATTAGTCATGGTTTCAAACTGAATGCAAAGAAATGCATCATCATTCCCTTTAGGACAATGTCCCCTCACACTGTCAAATCAACAATACCCCAAGTACCCATGAAATGGTAAGGGACCTGGGAGCACATGTTGACTGCAACCTTAATTTCGACTGCCATTTGTCTACTGTAGCAAGGAAAGCTTTCTATGTAGCACACTTGATTAGTAAAGGCATCACCTTGAGAGCAAGAGAAGCTGTAACCCCCCTATACTCGGCACTTATCTGGCCCATAGTTGAGCGTAATGCCCTATTTGGCGTGTACCTGACTGGACACCTACAGCAACTGAAGAGACCTCGGCGGTTTCTAACAGATCAAGGGGCTCCAGCATGTACCTTACACAGATCAGCTGAAGTCCCTATCACTATGCTTCATATCGTATAGACTTCTTAGGGGAGACTTACGCCTGGCCTACAGAGGAATCCAAGACCCAAACCTAATGAACTTGCTGCATATCCATAAATCAAATGGGACTAGGGCTGCCCATTTCAGGACCTAAATATGGCTGACTTAAATAGGATGTGCTGGAGGGACAGATTTATCTCCTGACAACTGCCATGTCTTTGGAGCAGGCTATCAATTCATGTGAAGTGGAGCAAGTCTATCACACTGTTCAAGAGCAACCTGGATGAGTGGCTAGGGCACTGTAAACTCTTACCGAGGATACAGCCCACAACCCTCCTGGACATGGGCAGTCATCACTAAATGCAGTCTTGGGTATTGACTAACATTTCTGTGGTGTTACTTTGGGATGAAATGGCTAGGCCTAAAATGACCTCTGGGTCGATAGCCTAGTAATCTCCTATGATCATATGATCCTATGATCCTAACACACTCCATAGTATAAAACTGGCACATATTAACACCTATAGTGTGGATGAATGCTTTGGGAGGAGGTCATATGATGCCTCACTGGTCGGTAGCAAACACATAGAAGCCCTCAAATGATTCAAACATACATTGAACATTAAATATTGACGTATTGTCTTTGGAAAAATGGAATGTGAATTGTGCATGTCAATGATCAATGGAGATTCTCCAGCTATACTGTTAACTCTATAATACCATCCCTGCCTGCTGTTTTAGATGCTTGACAACCACAACAGCTTTTTTTGAGTGGTTAGATTATTTCTTTTTCGTTCTAGTCTGATTTTATGTTTGGTGTAATTCAGTAATTTTCTTTACTGGAAGCAAACAGAATTATGTTGAGGTGTGGAATGCAATAGGTGGGATTGTTATTGCAATTGGGAAACTGGGGATCATCCTTTCTTTCAAGTCTTTGCTGCCAGATTGCTTATAAGAAATACTTACTTTTACAGACTTCATTACTTATTTATATAGCACTTATTTGTTTGAGATTGTCTTCACAGCTTGCTGTTTTGTACCTCTTCACTTTATAGTTACTTTACTTGATTTATATTTATTATGTTAATACCCCCTGAGAGTAATTAACTCCTTGAAAGAAACAAAAATCACAATACCATATCACATGATCACTACAAATCACGATACCATATCACATGATCACTACATTTAAAAAATTATGATATATAGTACTGCTGGAGTAGAAAAAATCATATGCAATACTTGCAAACAAATAATAGTTAAAATACACTGCTTAAAATAACAACTTTGAAAAATGAACAGTTACATTAATAAAACAATTAATTGTACAATACAGAAGGAGGAAATGGTAAGACTTTACTTGATTATGAGTATGGTAGAATAAATGGAGCCTGAATGCCATAAAATCCTGCAGTTATGTTATGCTATGTTAAGTTATGTTATGTTATGTTATGTTATGCTATGTTATGCTATGTTATGCTATGTTATGTTATGTTATGCTATGTTATGCTATGTTATGCTATGTTAACATCGGTGCTTCAACATGTATTTAAGTCTGTTCAGACCTTGTTGGACCAAACCTTAACATCCCAAAACTAAAACACATGCTGTTTGAGAATAGACCAGCCTCTTTTTCACCTACTTCTGACTTGTTTAATCCTCCTTGAGTGCCACCTTGGGCAATGACCTCAATTTTACCCTCTATATTAAGTCTTTCTTTACAAAAAATAATAATAATCAGTGACTTGGCACTTTACATAGGGCCAGGGATTTTATAGTTTACAGTCCATGATTTCTTACTGCTCAGCTTCCATTACGCTATCCATGTATTAACCTCATCAAAAGCTATCACACATAAACACAAGCTTCCCTATTACAGGGGTACATGATTTGCTATTGATACAATTTCATGCTGTCACCATTGTGAAGCACCTTAAACAATCTTACCTGGCTAATATCACCTAACTATCTGACAATGGCTGACAGGTTAGTATAAACCAATAACTGACCAGCATTATCTAAGATACTGGCCTAATATAACTCTTCAAAGCTGTTTTCATTCACATTTGCCTCATTAGTACAAGTCAAAGCATTTACTTACAGACAAGGAGCCTCAACCTGTGGTTCAATATGACAAAGCAAATTAACGTCTTGTACCCACACCTCCAGGTTGGTGGCAACGCACGAAGCTTCGGAAACCATCCAGGTGCAACTAACCATAGGCAAAACTGCTCTACAAATTGTAGCATGCTACAGGCCACCCTCTCAAACTCAGGAACCCCACACAGCCTTCCTGAAGACACTGGAGGGTATAAATGTATCTCCAAACACCATCATATTGGGTGACTTCAACTACCCAAATATAGACTGGGAACATTACTCAAGCCCTAACTTTCTAGCCCAACGGTTCCTGGAGTTCATAAATTCAAATGCCATGGAACAGCTAGTCACTGTTCCCATGAGAGGAGAAAATATACTAGATCTCATTATCACAAACATGGGGACAAAATGCTCCACACCGGAAGTATATCCCTCATTGGTGAGATCTGATCATAAACTAATCTCAATGGAAATCCACATCCCTCCCCCACCCCAAACAAAAAAGACCACAGTGAAGAACTTCTAAAGCAAACTTCACACTACTCAAGACTGGTGTGGTATCCTTCAAGGCCCCTGAGCCAGTGGAAACCACAACCCAAGCTGTGGAAGCCTTTACAAATGCCTTCTATGAACACCTCCAGGACTGCATGGATCAGGCAATCCCAAATAAAACCAAGACTCTTTCCACAAAGGGCAAACGTCCAGTCTGGTGGACCCCAGCCATTAACAAACTTTACAATAAGAGGAGAAAGCTATTACATGATAGAACAAAATCCATAAAAGGGAAGTCACCCCTGATCATTATTAGTAAAAAAATACGAGCACTCATAAAATCAACTAAGGCCAATTTTGAGAGAAAAATTGCCATGGATTCAAAGGACAATCATAAGGCCTTTTTCAGCTATGTTAGGAACCTGGGTGGAAACTCCCAGATATGCTCAGAATTAGTCCAAAGTGATACAAAAATCACTGAACCCACAAACACTGCCAACATACTGGCAGACAGGTTCAGTGCAAACTTCACCCCCCTCTCCCCCCCTAAAGGAGAGATAACTATCCCAGCGGAGTGTAGCCTCCCAGACATCTCAAATGCGCAGGTGAAAGCTGCTCTCTCTAAAGCTAAAAACACAGCATCAATAGGACTGGATGGTGTCCCCGGCTGTGTTCTACACGAGCTAAATGAGGAATTAAACCCGCACATAAGGCAGCTGTTTAATCTCAGCCTTACCACAGGATACGTGCCCAAGGAGTGGCGTACGGCAACTGTGGTCCCACTCCACAAAGGCGGTGCCTCTACGGACCCTGGTAATTACCCCCCATAAGCTTAACAAGTCTAGTCTGCAAAGCTATGGAGAGGATCATAATGGAGCTCATAAACAAAGATATAGGGGACTTGCAGACATTGGACCCGACCCGGTTTGGCTTCGTCAAGGGCAGATCATGCCTTTTGAACTTGGTCGACTTCTTTGAAACAGTCACCAAGGCCATTGATGAGGGAAAGGCAGTCCTACCTTGACCTTGCAAAGGCTTTCAACACAATACCCCACTCGGGTATTGTAGAAAAACTTACCAGCTTAAATGTAAACCCATATGTCACAAGATGGGTTGCAAACTGGCTTAAGGACAGAACCCACAGGGTTAGAGTTGCTGGCGCTATGTCAGACTCCAAGCCAGTCGCAAGTGGTGTCCCACAGGGCTCGGTCCTTGGCCCCCTATTGTTCGGCATCTACTTCTCAGAAGTACAGGCCAACATGGAAGACTTTGGCTGACAAAGTTTGCAGACGACTGCAAACAGGGCTCCATAGTGGAAAGTGCATCGGACACGGATATCCTTCAGAAGGGACTCACGGAAACAGATAGCTGGTGCCAGAGCCATGGCCTGAAGTTAAACGCCAAAAAATGTATAGTCGTACCCTTCGGGAAAAACAAGGTAACCCCAAGCTACCATATAGGTGGCAATCCACTAAGCACAGAAGAGGTTATCAGGGACCTGGGGACCCAGGTTGACAGTGGCCTTTCTTTTGACACTCACGTTGCTAAAGTGGTTAGAAAGACCTTCTACATTGCCCACCTGATCATGAAGGGATTCACATCCAGATCTAGTGAGGTCATTGTTCCCCTGTACTCTTCACTTATCAGATCAATGATCGAGTACAATGCCCCATTCGGGATGTATCTCACCCGACATCTGCAGCAATTGGAGAGACCCCAAAAGTTCCTCACCAAAAGGATAAAGGGACTCCAAAATCTGTCATATGCTGCCAGATTGAAGAAACTCAAGCTCTATTCAGTCGCATACCGTCTGCTCAGAGGTGACATGTGTCTGACATACAAGGCCATGTCCAACCCGGAATTAATGGACATGCTCCACCTCAAAAAATCCAAATCCACCAAAACCACTAGAGCAAGCGACTTAAATCTTAGCACGGATATAAATAGGATGTGCTGGAGGGATAGATTTATCACTCAGAGACTCCCTATGCTGTGGAATAAAATCCTGGTCCATGTGAGGCAGAGCACCTCGCTGGCTCTGTTCAAGAGAAATCTTGACCTGTGGATGGGAGATCGTAGGTTTACCCCGGGAATCATCTCTGTGTCACTGCTGGACAGAGGCACAACAAACTAATGGGCACAGTATTTTTTCATATAAGGGGTGGCGTAAGCCACAAAACTTTGGGCTAGGCTTATAAATGCCTTAGGGCAGATAGCCTAGTATAAACCTATGAACCTATGAACCTATGAACTGTGTTGTTGCTTGATATTACTAAACAGTTGCATGTTTTCCTCTAACTGTTCTATATGTATCACTTCCTGTTGAACTCTCCATTCTTTTTCCTATCATTTATTCCCCCCCACATGTCTTTTTCACATTCTTTTATTCCTTAACCTGTCATTTCCCCTTTATTCACTCACTTCCTGTCTTCTCACATCTAACATCCCATGCCGTCATCAAACTTCTTTATTATTCCTCCTATCTCTTTTCTTTGCTCAGATATTTGTAACTCTCACTGCACCCATTGCCCTACGTTTCTAGCTTTCTGCTAAACACGCTGCTTTCTTTATCTTGTTCTTCTTCCTCTGCTTGTTATTTCCTTTATATCTGCTGGACAATGTATTTGTTAACCAAAGGTCTATCTGACATCCTTCCTGTGGCTCAAAGTCTACACTAGAAACCAGTAATACCCCATTTACAACAGCTATCAGTAATACCCCATTTGTAACAGCTATCAGTAATACCCCATTTGATGCAGCAGTTAGCATTGTCACCTCACAGCAAGAGGTTCTCCCGTTTGATTCTCGGCTGGAGCGCCTTCTGTGTCTAGTCTGCATGGGTCTATATCATGAAATCGAACTTCCAAAATGTTGAAAACCATAAGTTCGAACTTGGAAGATCGAATTCGGATAACACTGAAACTTCAAAACAGCAAATTTTTTCACATGGAATAAATTCACAGTTCCAAAAAACACACACATAACACAATCACACCAAACACCTTCAAAACCTACACTAAACCTAACATACACCACTATCTATGCACTATCCTTAACCCAGCCTTAACCCTAAAGTCCATCACTACCACACACTTACCTGACCCGTGCCCTAACACTAAAGTCCGTCACTATCGCACACTTACCTGACCCATGCCCTAACCCTAAAGTCCGTCACTATTGCACACTTACCTGACCCGCGCCCTAACCCTAAAGTTCGTCACTACCCTTTCATACACTTACCTTGACCCAGTCCGATAATGCCGAAGCCGCAGAAACGGCCAACCAAATTCTTTCCCTGGGAAAGAATTCGGGTTTCCGCGGCTTCGACATTCTCACCTTTCGAACTACCAAGTTTGGCCTTCCGGTATTCAGCATTCTTAATGTTCAATTTCGCGATAAGAACCCGTCTGCATGTCCTCCCCGTGGTTGAGTGACGCTAAAGACATGCAGGTAGGTGTGAG